>NC_051160.1:25799955-26028981 GCF_013339745.2 Dermacentor silvarum | reverse complement strand
GCACGAAACCGTACCTTTCGTCGCCGACTCTCAAGTTCAACAAGATGGACCTTTCTTTTTTTCTTTTTCATTTAACTTTGCCTTTTCCGATTGCCCAATAATTAGGAAAACTTTGCGGCCCCTTTCGTGTAAGAAAAATCTGTCGGTCACTTGTACATTTTCATAAAAGGTCGAATTTAAGTATAATGAAAATTTGATAAAAGGAAGCAAATTGCCGATTTTACCGACTTGAATGAATGAATCAATCAATCAGTCAATCAATCAATCAATCAATCAATCAATCAACAAATAAATTAATTGAAGGTGCAGTAAAGCACTGACCTTGGGTTAGTAGAGGTGAAGAGCTGTGTGAGAACTCCCTTTTCCCACAGGTGGTCCACTTTGGCTGTTCGCTCAACGTCGTCATAGGGCCACTTCGCCGCGTGAGGGGAGCTGAAGCTCCACTCCGGACTGCGTAGCTTCCACAGGTCTTCCGGAGGTGTGGTGGAGATTTCATGGTCCAACGTCGGAGGCCTCAGCTCGAGCGCAGGAGACGAAACGCGCTTGCCTATGAACGTAGGTGATGTGGCCAGACAAAAGTTGTTGTTAGTGAACCTTGTAAATAGTTCAGTACAGGCTATAGCGCAGTTTCACCACAATGTGCATCTTTCTATACACTGTGTAGCATCTTCATCCTCATCGTGCACAAGAACCAGTCATGATTGCACCGCACATCTCATGGAGCTTGAGTCAAGAACAAAACATGCGCTCTCATTCTTGACGGGGTTGATCATCGCAGCCGTCGTGCCGCTCTCCATTTTCGCCTTCCCAAATAAATCTTGGTACAACGGCATGCCTCGATGGCCGCCGTTGCATCATACTCCTACAGCTGTATACAGGTTGAGCTTGAATGCAAACACAGAACCAGTGTTTTGCAATCTTTACTATTCTGTCTCCCATGCAAACAAATATATTTTGCGATCTTCTGCAAAGCGATGACTCACATAGCAATAACTCGACACATGATCTACTGGTCAATAAGTAAACAGAGAATGACATTACAGAGTTTTCAGGACATTGCTACTGCGATGGCGGTACTATCATCATCATCAGCCTATATTTATGTCCACTGCAAGATGAAGGCCTCTCCCTGTGATCTCCAATCATCCCTCTCTTGTGCTAGCTGATTCCAATTTGCGCCTGCCAACTTGTACTATAGTAATGTAGTAATGGTCATTAAAGTGCCTACAATGGCTACCACTGTGTCATTCCTGGCCTAGTTGTAGAACGCCCGCCTCGGCTGAGGGAGGTTGTGGGCTCGATTCCCACCGCCGCCGGGCACCCACTCGTTCAAATGAACACAAGCATACCCTGGCCTGGCGTTCGGCTTTCTTCAGGGGTGATACGCTTGGGAACGGAGCCTGCACCCTGAATTCCCGTCGAAATCCTCGTGAGCCCACACTGTACAAAAAAGGAGTCTGGTGGTCCCTCGACGCCCATTTCCCAATAGGTGGGTGTCCTTCCAAGCGTTTGGAACTCCCGTAGTTGCCGAGCACCAGGTTGGGTACGCAACTGTACCTATTTTACTGGTAGGTACCCAGCAGCAGCACTGTTCTGCCTCCCACAGCAGTGGCAGATGCTCGACTATTTCACCAAAGCTGTGGTGGGGACAAGGGGCACCCAGAGACCCTCGCAAGTCTCTAAAGGACCCCCTTCCGAGATGAGAACCCATATAAATAACCGAGCACTAGGTCATGGTACATCTCTATCCATTGGAAAAAACCAGTGGGTTTCTGGTGGCACCGGGATTCGAACCCACTACCTCCCGCGTACAGAGCAGATGCTCTACCATTTCACCACCGCTGCAGTAAGAGTAGACAATAAAATGTTGTGGAAAAGCCGGCAACTAAAATGGACACTATTTCCAATATCACCAAATAAATCAAATCAATCGCCACTACAAAACACCATATGTAGCATGCCACACCAGGTCTATGGGCATCGCAAAAACCGACACTGCTCCACAAATAAGCTAAGAAAGGATTCCAGGCAACAAATGCTTACTGGGTTGCTTCACAACATCTGCGAACAAACAGCAATGTAAAAGACCATGTAATTGAAATTCACATGCACGGCACTGAAAGTGGCTTCAGCACTTCAGCTGCTTTTCTTCAGAGCACCGACCTGGCCCAAGCTGAAAGGTGAGGCTGGACGGTAGCGGGTCCACAAGCAGAGGCCAGTCTTGGCCTCGGCCAGGCACCGAGAGTGACTGGTAGTGCTCGCCCGCGGCTTCGAAGCCCGTCCTTCCGTGGAGGTGAACCAGGAGGCTGCAGGGCAGGTGACTGCGCAGCACGTGAAGAGGCGCAAATGCCAGCACCTGCCAGTGTCCACAAGAAACAAGGAATGAGTGATATTTTGTGACAGTGGTAACACAAATATATATGCAATGCACAACGCAAGATTCACTCTCATTAAAAAGATGTCAAGAAGTGCAGTGATGAAAACTAAGAACACGGCCAACCTCCCACAAGCCTTCAATCCTTGGTACAGTGCCTAATATATTAAAGTTCGCAAACTCCATGATAGAAAACATAATGCAGATAACAGGTATATCATGTTACAATGACTCAGGAAGAATGCCTACATATAATACTATATTTATTTATTTATTTATTTATTTATTTATTTATTTACTGAGATACCCTAAGAGCCTTATGGGGAATTACATGGGGGGGGGGGGGGGGGGGCTACAGTGCAGGGCCTACAAGAAAATGCAAAAAAAAAAAAAAAAAGCTTAAAGGTGAGTGTTACCGACCAGAAGGTTTGCAGATGATCCAAAACAGCCAGCGAAACAATAGCACCATAGCTGGAGCTTTGCAGCCTCGTCAGTGTCTTGTGGTACCTGCAAAAATGTAAGGAGTGTTTAGCTCCCACCAGTATCACTTGGATTGTTGCACACCGCATTTTCGCGCGTATACTCAGTCACTAAATACAACCTGAAACCTCAATTAGAACCCTTGGAAAGATACTGTGTGTACACACCGCACAAATAACATGCAACAACATTCCGCTCATTACAGAGGCAGCTCACACTATTGTCGACACAAAGCAAGACTCTCAAAATAACCTCATTTTGTATATCTGTCATGAACGTTTTCTTTGAAGAACGTTGCTGCTCCATGATAAGGCAATGTTTGCCTTCAGATTCAGCTTCACAGTAGTAGTAGTACATTTTGCATTGCCATGAAGCCGCATATAAGTCCGTAGTTCGCATATAACCCGCATTCTGCTCATTTTCTGGTGTGGGTTATACAGGCAACAAAATGGTAATCACATCACAGGGCTTGACAAAACTGCCACAAACCTCAACAACTTTGGCCCAGTCCTTTGAGCTCATGGCGTCGAACACCACTTCACTGGACCAAGGCACTGCGTTCACCCTCGCCTGTCCGCTTGGTGTGGAAGCCTGCCTCCTGAGCGAGAAAGAGTGTAGCCTCCGAGGGTTGATGATGAGGCTCCTGCAGGCCTTGTCGCCAAGGTCGACCACCAGGGTACGAGTCTTCGGTGGCTGTGCAGATGGTGACTTGCTGTGTTCCTTGGTGGCATCAACCAGTAACCTCAGCTGCACTTGCAGGTCCGTCACTAAGTGGCTCCGGAGTGTGACTTGGCCGGAGATTATCACCTGCAGTTAAGCGTGAAAGAGGAATTCCGCTGCAGTACATGCCTCATGCATAACTCGTTTTGACGGTGGCAATACATTGTGTCGTTATATTGATTCAATGCTAAACACCTTGTCGTGGAACCCATCTCGCGCTCCTCTGCTTTTATGCAAATAGAGAGTTACCACATGAATAACCTACAACCACCTACCTCAGACTGTTTGTCCATGCGTGAAAACCTAGGATAAAAAGCTTACATTTTAGGGCCTGATTTGGATGATTAACTATCGAGTAATAATATATTAGTGGCTGCATTGCAGTTAGTGTTTCAACTAGGTTATTTGGTTCAACCGTGCAAGAAAATTAGCTTAGCCTGGCACCAGAAAATGCTTGTATGCACCTCTTGGAAGTATCTTATCTTCTTAACGAGTAAGGTATGCAGTATGGCAATGATTATTGTTCATAAATGGCATAGTGCAAAATACAGCAAATTAAGGCTGCGTGGCTGCAATCACAGAGAACAGAAAGAAGAAAAAATGGGGCAGCCTTTCAAAGGCATATTTGCGGAAAATTTTAAAGTCTTAGTTTATTGAAGTTACTCCAACTTACAACTATAACATGGCTGAGTACACAGAGCAGAGAGCAAGACGAAACAACACGAGCGCTACCTGTCCTGTGTATTGCGCTATTATATTCTGGGCAATGCTACACCAACTGTATGGCCCATGCCTTCTGCACCACTGAAACGTAAACACTATGTGCAAAAGACAACACAAATTCGTAGAAATACTGGAGCTGTGATAATGACACACCAGCAAAACAAAGGGCCCTTTGTAAATAATGGTGATGTTTCCCACACCACCTCAATGTCCTGTAGACATCTGCTTGGTGCAGATAGAATTACTGTGAAAAAGCAAGAAATCGCGTGCTACCACCCAGAAATAGAAACAAGCTTGTTTGCCACCACAATTTTTTATTATTTAAAATCGATATACCCATGTAGACTTGGCTGTAAAAATGTCATTCTAATCTCAAAATAATTATATTGTTCCTTTTCCGGAAGTTGTGCCTGGAGGTGCATGCAACTAATTATTTTAAAAAAGCATTATTTCCAAAAAGCACGTAGATTAAATAAAATAAAGGTTTTAGTCAACAGCCCAGTACCCCATTTTATTTATTTTATTTTATTTATCATGTACCCACAGTGCCTATCAGCATTACAGTGCCAGGGAATTTAGACATAGGAAGATAAAGCAGGTAAACACGACATGGCATGAGAGCTCATGAGTGCACTAATTTAGAGGCACCTAAACAGCGCACACACAGCTATCAACCAACTAGAAGTGAGAAGCAAACAAAATTTACACGTTAAGCATATTTTGCATTAAAAAAAAAAGACTATGTTTGTTTGTTTATTCATTTATTGATTGATTGGTTGATAGACTTACTCATTGTCCGGCTCCTGAGGCCACCACTGGCCGCCACACCGGCCCTTCGGCCAAGTTGGAGACCCCTGATCTAATCTTTTGGGTGCCAGTGTGTCATTATAAAATGCAAAAGGAAGTTGCATTTCCCCCCCTTTTTTTTTCTTTTTCCTTCTTTCTTGAATGCGACATAAGAAAATGAGCGCAGTGACACCTTCCGGAATGGTGCATGTTGCAATGCGCATTTATTTTCTGTTGTGCACTTGCCTGCATCTCGACCCCTTGTCCTTCTTGCATTCTGACCAGGACGGTAGACACCGCCGACGAACCAATGGGAAGTTCCACCGTAATTTCTTTGCCCTGGACCAGCGCAAAAGGGCTGCTCCATTTCCACTGCTGACTTTCGATTCCTAGATGCAGCATCTAGGAAGATAAAAGAATGCCGCACTATACCAATGCATGTCAATGTCATTACCAGTGACTAATCCACAGGACTAAATCAAATCATGAGGTATAACATCCTGAAGCAACTTCCAAGTTGCAAGATACAAAGTAGTGGGGGGTTCCGGACCAACTTCAACTACTGTACATCGGGTTCTTTAACATGCGCCTTACATGAGCATTACTGCATTCCACCTGCAATAGAATGTAACCCCTGCAGCTGGGAATCCAACCTGCAACCTCGTGCTTATCAGCAGAACGTCATACCCACCATGGCAGGTGAATCCACAGGACTAAATAGTATGCATTGATGTCGACAAAACAGAAAAATTTAGAGACACACTGCATTACAGTTAAAGCACAGTGATTTGCTTTGCCTTGTTTTACAACGGGGCCCAAATGTGCCAACATCCAAGGTTAGTTCAACTTTCAAGACGTTTTTAAACACGTTCCAATGTGAAAAGGCAAAACAGTGCATGCCCTTATTTTGTACCTTACAGAAGAAAGACACAGGCGTACTTCTGCTTATGTCGATGCAAAAAGTAGCTGGTACAGGGTAAAGCTCACATTAAACGTAAGTAGGCTGCTCGTCATTAATTATGCGCGCTGTACAGCTTCTGCTACATTCTTTATGCTTCCAAGCTTCAAGACAGTGGTCGAAGTGCTTCCCTTATCAATCTCTAAAACTGCAGACTCACAAGAGGCTCGGAATGTAGCACAGTGATTTTTACAGATACTTTTGAGGTGGCTTGCATACCTGCGGTGAAGTATAGGTGGATCACAATTTTCTGTAAAATGTTGCCATGCGGTAGTTAGACGTAACACAGATAAGCTAACATAAACAATCTAACTGGCTCAGCTGCAGTAAACAATGTGAGATAACGAATTGCAAACAGCAGACTAGAAATTCATTTCAATACCTATGTGCATACTCTCGGCAAATACTGAGCATCACAGGAAAATTTTTAGAAAATCTAGAGAGCAATACGAACAGTACAAACAATTGTTTAAAGTCATCTAGTTCACCTGCATTACCAAAGACAACACATTTTAAAGAACAGTGCGAACATGGATTTGGCAAAGCGTGAAGAGCTCACCAGTGGTGCCCTGGTGCTCTTCCACGTGTATGCATGCATGTACCCTGGTTGAAGCGATATCTTCTCCACAGTTCCAGCCTACGATGACAACAATAAGAAAAGAAACAAACAGATGCTGTCAATGACCCTCTTTTGTACCTTTGTTGGAAGTGGTGCCTCCAATGCTATGGCGTTAAACTTCATTTTGCTCAGTTTGTTTCACAACATTGCTGTACAAAAATACTTTTTTTAACAGCGGAGCTGTATAAGCCGACCGTTAGCCGTGCAGAGCAAACAGAAACTGTGGGCCAATCCTGGCAGTAATGCAGAAAGGGTCCAAGCGCGATGGCACATACATCGCGAAATAGCGAAGGTGTTTAAGCCTAGCCCAAATACGTGGCTAATACCTTGCAATAGCCAATCAATAGCTAATCGACAATCAATCAATAATCAATAAATTCCTGAAAATGCTGGGGATGACTTGGCAGTGCCTAGCCTAGCCCAATTACGTGGCCAATACCTTGCGATAGCCAATCAATAGGTAATCGACCAATAATCAATAAATTCTGGAAAATGCTGAGGATGACTTGGTAGTGCTAGGTGGTGATGAGCTCTGCTGTTTCTTTAGCCTTGCACCACTAGTGCAAAATACGCTAATTTTTAAATTATTTTTCATGCTTAACACACCCAGAGATATATGACCATGCTGGGCAATAAAATTTACAAGTGTTGGTACAGATGCAAGAAAGGCAACTGTAAGGCAATATTAATAGGCATTTTTTATCATTTCACCTAAGGTAGTGCTACCAGTGTTATGAAGAGAAATGGTGCAGCCTGATTTTGTTTCACGTTAATGAGGTGCATAAATAAACTTTTCCCTCAAGATAAATGCATCCAGAGGAACATTATCAGCTTGGGCACTTAGCAGACTGCCCTGACTATTGTTAGTACAGGTAAACACAAGAAAACAATGTGAAATGGTACAGCACCTACCCCGACACCATGTCGGTTCCTTTCTCACTAGTCTGAGCTTGTGTATCATCACCATTCACAAGGTTCGCTCTCTGCATGAAGCCAGTACACACCTCAAACCAAGATATTTGTGCAGGCAACTAGTTCTCTGCGCTCGTGAAAAAGGCTCAGTACACTCTGTTCAGTCCACCGTCAAGCACTAGGATGACAGCAGTATAAAAAAAAATGCATACCTATTTTTGGCCTCTAACAAGTGTGTTTGTACTATCATTATACGCTATTGCCTGTTCTTTCCTGCTTCTGTCACTTGTATGTTAATGACTCCAGTTAGCTCAATGCCAACAAAGAAGGGGTAACATAAATTAACCTGTCTGTTTGCCAAAATATCTCGGAGGAGATTCTATGCAGTCACACACTGCATAGGAAGCCTTGCATTCAGGCCTATAAATCAATGTATCGAAAATATAATGTTCTTGAAATAAAAAAAGGGCCATTATCATTCCATTATAACTTTGGGTTGATCAATTGGGCATTATTAGTAAAACAGGTGACTGACCAATGCCAAGCACACAAAGTTTGATGTTTTGTAATCTGTACAGATCCTAAAATGTCAAACTTTGCGTTTTTTGACAATGATCACACGCTTTCTTTTTACTAATAATGCTTCTAGCTGACCTGAGCTAGTTAGTGATTTACAATCTAGAGAAGTGCCATAACAAGGATAATGAAAAGGATGCAAAAATATAGCAATGTTATAATCTTATGCCTAGATTTGCTCTGTCCTTGTTGCAGTTAGTTGCATATTAATGACTATTAAATACGAGCTCCTACAATCAGGTGGCACTCTTTGCTTTTTAACACGGGGAGAACTTCTAAAGATGCTTACAGATGGGCAAGGCTACCAGAAGTTCACAGTCAATCAAAGCAAAATAGCACGGGAAACACACCTGACCAAAGCACACAGTGTCTGTTGTATTGTTGCATACAGCCACATAGCTGGGAAGAACGCCAGTGTGTGCGTCCTGAAACAAGAAAATAACAGTGGAATCACAACAGTGCGCTGTAAGCAGCGGGATTTGCCCACTAGGAGATGTGTTTTAGCAAGCAATGTCATCACGTTATACATTGTGGCCATTGGCATGCCTCACAAGTCAAAGGAAACTTGTGACTCTCAACAACTATGCACTTTGGTATAAGTAAAGTTATTCACGATAAACTCCAGCCTGTAATACTGGGCTTGACAGATAAGCATCCTCTTCGCACAACACACATTTAAGCAGTGAAAGAGCAGAGGATTACTGGAAATTTCAGCCCTCTGCAAAAAGCTTCGTGAGAGTGCACACAATAATGTTCTGTTACATGGTATTCAGGGCAAGTTCACAGTTTGATTCAGGTTCAGTTCCCAGAAAGATCATACACTTAAAGGGGCCACAACATGGTCGTCCCTATATTCAGTTTACCATTTAGCTGAAGTAACAATTGTAACAAGCTCAGATGGTAGAGCGACCTGCCCCGGAAAGGCGTTGGTCCCGGGTTCGAATCCTGGACCAGGACAAATTTTTACTCAGCTGCGAAGCGTTCTTTCTGAGAAATTCGTATGGGCTTCCTCTGGAGCTTTGTGCTAAATTCGGGTGGATGACAATTTTTCCCTTTCATGTTGCTTCCTCCACCTCGCGGGATTCCGCAGAAATGATTCGCCATTGTAACTGAAGATAGAGGGGTCAGTATGGCTATATACAGACACAAAAAGTGGGTTCTAAGCACACGTATTAAACTGAAACTTCAATATGAAATCACTGCCTCTAAGACCCTCCACCGACAGCAGCAACCATTTTGACATGACTTGCGTGACGTCAAGAAGTGCGGGGCCACATTCCGAGACTACGTGCGTGCTGTGACGGACTCTGCTTCGCTTCACACGTGTTGTCACCCAATGGTGCAGTAAAAGCGTTGCCTTTGCATTGCGCCCGCAAGTTTTTCCCTCGTGTGATAGAAACAGTAGAAACCAGAGAACACCTGGAGAGACTATCGCACATGTGAAAATCTTCTGATCTTGATCTTCTGCCTTGCTCATTGCTAGTAACCGCACTGCATATTATTTCTAGGTAATAACAAAAGATAACCCATGTTATTGAAACAATTCTCTGACAATTATGCTCCTACACACAAAATGCAAAGCAGGAAGAACTAAGGCCATGCTGCTTCTAAAAAACATTCAATATGTTATCTTCAAGACAAATTCAAGATAAATCTGAACTCTGTACAAAGCACAAAGAAAAAGCATCAACTAACCGGGCTCCAAAAGGAAGCTGCCGTGGAGAGAGTGTGCACAACAGGCTGGCTGATCCTGATAAAGCATGGGTCCAAGGATGCCTCGACTTCAATGCCAGGTTCCTGAGATTGAAAAAAAAATATAGTGTGCATATTTACGTTGTATTGATGGCGGAGAATCAAAACACATAAAAAAGTTTGAGTTGAAAATCTAACCATTTATTGGCCAAACTTGTGCCCAGAAAGGCGAGCACAATCTTTGGTCGTCAAATATAAACTCATAGGTCAAGTACGTCCACAATTTAAACATCACTGTTGTTTGTGCACATTCAAGAATGTACAACACCATTGACAATGCGCACACAATCTGATCCAACACGCCTCCTTTTCTATAGAATCAGCAAGAGCGTTCGAGAAATACTGCAGGCGCGTCCTGCACTGAGTGACAGCTCAATAATAGTGATCATCCGGTGAAAACAAACATTCAGAAAAAAGTAAAACTACATACATATGATGGTATGGAAATTAGGGAGTCATACATGGCTCAAATGAACTTTATATGAACTTTTTAAGATCTTTCTATGAACTTTCTCACAGCCAGGAATGTGAAATCACCTTGTTGACAGGCTGGCAGATGACGGCCGAGGCTTTGACACCCACAGAGTCGAGGACACCGAGGCGGGTAAGGTGAAGCAGTTCTGTGACATCGCATGACACGTACCCATTCACCTGGCAATAAAAAAATAAGAAAAAAAGATTTATTGTCATCACCAGATGCCAACAGATGAGAAGTACTGTGCGTGTGCGGGCTGAAAATGTGTGCCGAGAGCAAGTACACAGGTACCTTAAGGGCACTGTGAAAAGTTGGCAGAACAATGTGCAGGTACGCAAATAACCTGCACGGCACCACAACATCAAAATTAAATAAATTAAGTTCTGGGGTTTCACGTGGCAAAACCACAATCTGATTATGAGGCACGCCGTAGTGAGAAACTCCGGATTAATTTGGACCACCTGGAGTTCCATGTTGCGCATCCAATCCATGGTACCTTGGTGTTTTTGCATTTCGGCCCCATTGAAATTTCGGCCATCGTTGCCGGGATTCAATCCCCCAATCTATAGCACAACACCTATAGCCACTAGGCCACTACGGTGGGTCACTGCCATGGTGGCCCGCCGTGGTGACGCCCTGTAATTTACAAATAAGGTAGATTCATCACAGCACACAGAATACAGAAACCCCAGAAGGTCATCCTGAAAATGAATAGTTAACAATGTGGGTAGTATTAAATGAACTGCAATAATTTATTAATAGCTGACTTCAGTGACACATGTTCTAAATGTGCACGCACAAAAAAGGAAAAGTTTAGTTCTCTTAAACGTTTAAGCCGTACATCTGTACAGAAGTTGGAGGAATTAAAATTTTATGGCAACTTTTATTTCATGCGATAGGTGGCGTGAGAAAGCTTATAAATCGGTGTTACTCGGATGGTGTGCCGTCTCTCAAATTCCGACATTGCAGAATGGCGCAAGAAGCCTGCATGGTTTTTGAGTGATGCCTACAATGAGGAACTCCTAGCAAGCTCTGATTTAAAGGACTCTGTTCATAAAATAACCCACAGTAAACTTGTTTTCCCTAGTATACTGATTAACCCAATTAAAATAAATAATTAGCATAATTATAAATTCCTGCTTGACCTAATATTATTCAGGAATTCCTAAAATGTCTGCAACATATGACCAATAATTACACACTGAAATTGAAATCTACTAACGATGTTACTTCAACAGAAATTGATTTGATTCACCTTGGAAAAACCTTTGGCACACAGCGGGCAGAAATGCCCGAAACACCCGTCGCTCAAAGCCCTGTGCATCAGAGTTAACAGGCAAACAAAAGCCAGACTTCTGCATAGACTAGCCGTGACATGTCAACAGTGTGGAATGCAGGCAGCTATTGCCTACCCCGAGGTTTATGCGATGCTCCCAGCCGGTGTAGGAAAGGCACAAGTGGTCCATGGACACCACGGCAAAGTCGAGGTTGGCGGGGCTCGCCACTGCATGATCCAACTTGAATGGCCACAGCGCTGCTGAAGGAACTAGAACCAGCAGATGAGCCCGAAATAAGCCATTGGGAAACAACTCAACAACATATGTTGGCAGAAAAGATGACACAGTTCTGGTCACTTTAGTTTTAACCATCACAAAGGGTTAAAATAACCCAAATTATTACTGGCTCCTGAACAATTAACAAGAACAAGCAAGAATATGACGGAATACCGCAACAGTACCAAAGAATCTTCTTCCACAAAAGAAAAGTAAACACACTACAACTGTTACTTGCTTCAATTGCTTTAACACTCAAATTACAACCTCATTACACATCTAATGTAGTATGAAATGCCTGCCAACAGAAACTATGAAGAAACTATAAAAAATCAAGGAAAATGACTGCAGTTGCACATTTGGAAGCTCGAAGTCCCCACATGAACATGCCCCTGATGACATCACAGTGTATTCATCACAGTGTATTTGCTTTCCACGGTGCTATCACACATCAGAGCTCACCTTTCTGATCGGTCAGGACATTCAAGGTGACAACGCAGGCATCGAGGGCCACACTTGCTCTCAGACGGGGCACCAGCGCTGGGTCAAAGTGAGAGTCCACGCGCATGCAGGCGGCCAACGCCAAGGGAGACATGGCAGTTCCTGAAGTTGGCTCTTCATTGCCCCTGCTGACATTCCCATTGACAAAAAAGAAAAGACAGGTTCACAGCCTCAGTGCCTTATATTATCTTCTTGCAGAAACTTACAGCTTGTTGCAGCGATGTTAGATACGATGCACATTCCTACGAAGGACCATTGGCACATATTTTCAAAGATGTAGAAACTCTACTGCACGCTTCTCACACAAAAAATAAGAACAATATTTTAGCAAGCATGGAAGTTGATAAACACTTAACATATTTTATTATATACAGTTGATCCTGAAATGCTGAGCTTGGCATCGTCGATATTATCCTGATGTCATGGCACAGAGCAAAATTTCTTGATGTTGTGTAGCAATAAGGTAAGAGTGCTGTGCATGTTTCTCTTTGCTGTGCTTGTGTGTGGTAGCTGCAGTGATTTCAGGAACCGTAGCAAACGAATCTATCATGACTTCAAGAAGCATCTATCTCTCAAGTACCAAAACTGAAACTGGTTTGTAAAAACAAGCAAAATAATAAATAATTTAAAGTGCTCTGATGCTTGCTAGTATTTCTTCTTGGGTTCAGATGGGTTCCAACCTTCATTTAATGTAAAAAACTCATGAGCCATTCCACTTTGTGAAGGTGGATGACCAGCGAAGCTGTTTAGCACACGACACAGAGGTGACATAAAATGGGGATGCCGCATATAGTCCGGACTCCCGAGGAGCAACAATGAAGAGCGACAACAGGAACTGAGACGAGAATGCAATCGTTGCTGGGAGTGCGCACTACACATGGCCTCTCCATTACGATGAGAGAAGTGAAATTCAAAATGGGGAACGGCACCTTGTCTTATATACACACGCAACGGTGCCGCTGCCCCGGAAGAGTGGTAGGAAACTAGGCACGCAAGCAGTTGGAATGCCAACAAAGAGAGGGCGGTGCAAACATAGACATGGCCAATGCGGGTCATTCTTTTGGCCTAAGATCCAATCTTAGTATCTGTTGTTACTCTTGTTCCAGGGCCTCTTTGGGTCCTAGGTGTGACAAGGGTAGTTCAAGGGGACGTTAAAGGTCTCAGAGTCCACAAGGGTATGTCTCATTTCGGTTGGACCCTTTCTGCACTATCACCAGGATCGGTCCACATTTTTGCACATGCACACGAAAAATGCGCGGAAGCCTAGCCATAAACAGCTTTGCTGTAAAATACCAAGAATGTCATTACATCTTCTGAAAAGGACATGGAAGTCTTGTCTTATCGTAAATTCAGCTTGACAGACATTCACTGGATCAACGAAAACTAAGTAAAGGTCCCAGAACAGTTCGACATTTGTCAGGCACTTTATCAGCCAATGGAACTTTGTAGGGTTTGTCTTAGAAAGAGCCTTCAAGCCATGACCCACTTAAGAATTGTGTGGCCTGATTATCTTTCATTCTCACTCCACAGTGCCCCTCTTGCAAAATTCAAGGTGGAAAGTGAGATAGGGAAGAGCACACACTACCAACAAAAATTAGAAGTCCGCACTATTTCTCATCCCTCTTTCCGCTATTCTTATTGCATTTCGCGCACTACACCACTTGTTCTGTTTGAACCAACTAGCCCGCAACAAAATACCACTTTCTCGAGGAATTCTCTGAACATGCCAATGCCACACAACACACGACATGAGATGCGGGACGTTTATTGGGTATCATTGTTCTGAAATGCGAGAGAGTCCTAATATTGGAAAGGTGCAGAATACAGCCTGAAAGACATGCTTCTCATTTGCTACTCTACAGGGAGGGAAGGTAAAATGGTACAGATAGGAACAGAAGAGGCACATGATGGTAAGGGGTGAAAGTGATAATGGAACAAGTCTCCGATGTAGCACGCATGCGGTAGCAATGCTTTAGGCTAATGGAGAGCAGCTAGCATTGTCTCCGCAGCCTGCATTACTTGCACTGCTGTTTTAGCCACAGGCACATTCAAATTAGCAAGATACTGCTGCAAGGCACTCATCATTTGTGTCAGCATTGCCTTAATGTGACAGTCCAACACTGAGCTCTCAATGTGTAGTTGTTGTTCAGACTGAAGTTCAAAATTGCAGTTAACACATAAGAAAGGCCACTTTTGCGAGTCCAGTCTGATGCTGTTTACACTAGGCTGAGCTACTAGCAGACTATCTTCAGCCTTTGAGGTTTCCTCTTGCAGAGTAGACACCAACACAGGTGAAGGTTTCAAATTCGAAGGAGCATCCTTCTCTCTATTACAATGGGAATGCTTCCTCCCACGGCATATTGAAGCTGCTGCCTTGGTGTGGGTGCCCCACTAAGGAGCATATAGCATGCCTGCGGGATACAGGCCTCTGTGAGACCCTGTAAATAATTCTTGTGTTAGTGGATTTTGTGCGTGTGTATGTCTAAGTGTGTGTGTGTGTGCTTTGTATTCATTTCAATCCATTTGTTTCATCCCTCACCATCTCACCTGGAGTCACATGCCAAGCCTGTCACTAGTCTAACAGCTCCAGATGCCATTCAACTTTTCATTTCACTCAAAATCAACTGAACCATTCCACGGTAGAACAGGAGCCTCAAACACTCAGCGTTTCCAATTATTCTTCCTAAACACTGGCTGAGCCTAGCGCTGCTTAGCTTTGGTGATTTCACGACTGCTAACTGCAGGCACAAACAAAATGCACACCAGACCTTGTAGCTGGCTGCTCAGGAGGAAGGATGACAACCCTCCAAGTGTCCGCAACTGCCACAGGCGGCGGCTGATCCCCGAAGAACGCCAAGTGCCGGCAGCTCCAGAAAGCATGGCTCACTCTCTGACAACTCAAACTGTTGGCACGTCACAAAGATCTCTTGGCAGGGGTCCCAGTACTGAAGGTTGCATTGCAACGCCTGAAGCAAAGAGCCGGAGAAAAGCCAAAACAACAAATGCCATAAACCATCGTTATAAAGAGACATGCTTGTACTTTTGCACCTTCAGAATGCTAAGAGTTCATACAATCAATTCGTATACATTGCAGAGCTCTTGAACTGCACTGTCAGCACCATAGATAAAGTGCAACAAGCTAGCAAACAGAAGAGGTACCACCATTGAGTTCAGCAGAAAAATGCAATAAGGTCAGCCAAATTGCATTCTTTTTTGATAATTGATTGTTTTTTGATTATCAGCAGTTGAAAATTGACCTGTTTATAAATTATGTAAGACATGTTGCATTATGGGAGTTGATACAATGTTCTCAAAGTGACAGTGCCAATCCTGTTCTTATGTCATTTCCTTACATACAATGGCTTTCTTTTTGGCAAACTGACGTATTGGACATATGAAACATCAATCTATCACTTCAGTTTGGCTTAATATTTGCCTTTAGTGTTCCTTCGAATGCTAGTTTATCATTTGCGTCATAAATTGTAGCAAAGCTGGTATAAATGACACCTTTCTTATGATCTCGATGGTCTTTCCTCAAGAACGGTGCAACACTTCTCTCTGCAGCATACAGCACAAGTTCTCCTTCGAATGAACTTTTTATGAGCCATAACTCCCCACTGTACTTACCGGAGGAGGGGAAATGCCCATGGTCACCGTCGATGAGAACGGCACGGGATAGACGTCGACCCGAGTCAAAACTCGTGGCTCAGGGTAGCGCCAAGTCATCACGCCAGCGTCCCCATTTTTCAGTGGCCGCCGGAAGACAATCTCATTTGGGTTGGGAGTGCCTACAATGTGAGATCCAGGGAGCAAACAACACGCAGCATCGCTAGAGTTAAGCAAGGCTTGGGACAGGGCTAGTCGGTATTCTATAATAAGCAGAGTTGAAACGCAAAAAGGAAATCCCTTGTGTATATATAATCACGCTTTTTCACTCAGTAAAATTTAGTCGGAAGTTAGCATTTGTCCACGTCTGTCCTGGTTGACCCCTTCTTCGTTTTACATTTAAGCTCTATCAAATGCTAGAATTAAAAACTTGCCGTCATCTTGGATGTACTGGAAGCTGCCGTTGCGGAGGTCATCGCACCAAGATTTTCCCTGAGGTCCCTTGGGAGCGGTAGTAGCTGCTTTCTGCGGAGTTTTCCCTTTGCCATGGGGCGCTATTTTCTCAAGGCGTTCTGCCACAGACTGAAAAAATAAATTATAAGTGAATATACTCGGGGCCCGCCTACATTACAGAGCCACATAGATAAAAAGGGTGAACTAATCAACCCAGCTTTGTTACTAACGATATAATGATGGCTATGGGCACAAAAATGTCAAATTATGATATACTAGAAGGTGAGTTAGGAATACAGCACAACTATGTCGTACACTACAGTCGAACCCGGGTATATTGAACTCGCCAAAAAACATTTATTAGTTCGATATATGGCATAATTCGATATAGGCCCGCTATAGGATTTGATGACGCAAAGGCACATACCAATAAGAAAAGTACTTTATTAATATGGTGGCTTACTTGCGTGCCCTACTTTGGAACAAAATATTCCTGGATTTTCTTCTGTTTCAACGATTTCGCTGCCTGCGACAGCACGCACGCCTCTACGTTGTCCAACGAGTCTGAGCAGCTGAGGCCGCAACCTTCTATATTCACACAATAGCGCCGGACCAACGCAAGTGCACTAATCACTTCGGAGGATGTAGGCAACGGGCCATCGTCAATTTCCTTATTGCTGTCGCTTTGGCTCGTGGTCGGCACGACGTCTGCAACGTAGTCCTCATCTTGTAGCTGGCCCATGATGGCAAATTCTTGTAGCTGACCCATGATGGCCCATGATGGCGAACGGCAAATTCTGCCTCTGACAGCGCCATGATGACAGCGCGCCAAGAAAGTTCACAGAGCGCCAACAGGCAACACCACCAGCACGGACCACGCAGAATGAGGACTCGAGGAAAAGAGGCAGCAGCAGGCACACAAGCATAAAGAAAGAAAAAATGGCGCTCACGTGTACCGCCACCGCACCTCGGAGAAAGCACGACGGCCTCTGATTGGCTGTAAGTGCTGCGAGCAGGCCAGGATCATTTTTTGCAGGGAGGTGTTCGCCCGTGCTCAGCCGGGTCTAAACCACTTTTGCTAGGGTGGCGCCGGCAGTTTTCCACGCCATCGTGAGGGAAAGCCAACTTGCTGGAGCACTTTTGAGGCACATGGAGTTTGATATATCGGTTGTCGTTGCTATTTTTGTTCGATGTAACAGTAACTTTTGCTATATATTCTCCATGTAAATTTACCGTGTTTAGAAATTGTTCGATATACGGGATAATTTGATATAAACAGGTTCGATATAGTCGGGCTCGACTGTATTACACAGAGCATTCATGGAGTTACTGAAGTGCTGAATTGCAACTGCGGACAGCACTCCATTGCAACTATGGACGCAAAAAAAGTTATCTCCACCTTCAGATATGCATGGTAAGGCTAAATTATGTTTGTTCCAAATTCCATGCATCTAATGCTTATAAGTAAAAAATGCATGGTAAGGCTAAATTATGTTTGTTCCAAATTCTATGCATCTAATGCTCATAAGTAAAAAGGCTTGTGCTCAACACTAACGGCCACGTATCCTTGTAGGTAACATGCATTATATTTTCACGCCCTTTAACTAGCTGCTGCATACAACTTGCACCTCCAGTCACAACCCTATGAAAAAGGCAAAAAAAAAAAAAAAAAAAATGTCTAGGCATAGAGTCCACACAAGTAATAGCACACAATTTGCAGATAGCCCACACGTCAAGGTCAGTACTCAAACTTTTAGATGTTTAGCACAGGACATACACATATAGTATGCGTTGTGATCAAGAGTCCATCAAGAAACATACAAGTCACTCATTCAGGACTTACAGCCACAAGGTGCATTGTGTGGTGAGCTGCCATCACACAATGCAGCAACTGCGAGGGCCCAACGCTCAGTGGAAGCATGTCGCAGTGAACTCTCAGGACACTGTGTGCTGTTGGGAGACCGGAGAGATGCTCCCAGAAGCTGTCGGCCCACACGACAAAGGTTGATGGTCCCGCCAAAGCCATGCACTGCTGATCGACAAGAGCATAGAGCTGAAGCGATGATAGCGTACTTCTGCTTTCAATGGTTGACGGAACACCTGCGAGGGCAATGCCACGTCCGGAGTCAGGAACTGATAAATAAAACGAAGCCGCTCAACAACTCCACAAGCTTTAGGGCGAAGAAATATTTGAGCAGAAACCATCAATGATGATTGTCAACAGAAGCGAATAGCTGAAAACTTGTACTATAAAGCTATTCGCTTAATCACAGGAATGATGCCCTTGATGATGTACATTTGCTGTAGTGAGGATATTTAGGTAGCATTTGTTGTTTCATTGCATAATTCCGCAGAGAACAGAGCAGTTACCCAGCACATCTGTAGCGGTGACATAGGTATACAGCATGTGCGTCTCAAGGAGCTATAATAGTCTTGGTTCAACGACAAACTCAGCGAGCCCATGCGTCTTTCGCATCGTTCAACTTTCGAACGCAAACCACCGACCACAAAAACCGGCAAAAGAGCCAAAGAAAGCTATTCACTTTAAAACACAAAAACCATAGAGTGAAGAAAAATAATAAAACTTGCCCAGCACCTCCACTAGGATTCAAACTCATGCGCCTATGGCAATGTGCAATCGGACACAGGTCGTGCTAACCACTGTGCTATTATTGGTAATTTGTGCAGGGTTTTGCACACAACACATACTCTAAGAGTGGTGGCATTTGTGCATGCATTTCGGAGGCTGCAAATCAGTTCTGTGAAATTCCGCAAGGTGGAGGAAGGTTCATGAAATGAAAAATTGACACCCACCCGTATGTAGCACAGCTCTACGAAGGTCCCGGGTTCAAATCCCGGAGTAGGACAAATTTTTCTTTAACTACGAAGCTTTGTTTCTGAGATACCCGCAGTGGGTTTCCTTTGTAGCTTTGTGTTACATACGGGTGGATGTCAATTTTTTCCTTTCATTTCGGAGGCTACAACAGGAAATACTGTAGTGGACAAGGACGAACACTGTGCACATTGCAAAGAAGTTGTTCTTGACAAGATGACTGGCGTCTGCTGTGAGAGTCTGATGCACACTCTTTGCACAGCCTGCACATGACACTGCCTGCGTTTGGGACCAAAACATTGTGTGTCATAATACTGAACCAATAAATTTATACAAACAAATGTGATTTGATGCAACATCAGTTCCATCTGCTGTACTTCTAATAAATTATGAAGGTGTTCAGAATAAGACACCTGTGGGTAAAATGCCAGTTCGCTACGAAAAGTGCAGAGTGATACAACATGGCACTGTCGACTGTGACAACTTGATGCTGCCGCAGTAAACGAGTTTAGAGCCGAAGGAATTGCTGAAGTCTGTTGATTTTTTTTTTTAGCCTTACGGACATCATGCACACTTTTTGAATGCAGAATGCAGCTCTTTTTCCTTGGAACTTCATGAGCAGCAATGATGGCACATTCATTCCCAGCTCTAGGCATTCCAAATTCCACGAAGCGTGAGAAGAGGAGAACTGACCTTCGGAGGAGCACAGGATTTCCAAGTTGGAGGCGTGGCCTTCCAAGGCCAGCACCATTTTAAAGCTCTGGTGGTGCTGTGCAGGAACATCCAGGGACAAGACGAGCTGGTCCATCTCCAGTTTTGTTGACAGCCTGCACAATACACATTTCCACATTGCACTGATGAACATTTCCACAGTTAGTCCATGTCAAGGAATGGTTATGCACTGAAAGTTCCTTATATTTCATAAATTTAGAACTAAGTGTCCTCTGTTCTCTTCAAAGAAGCCAATGGTAGTTGTAACCGAGGAAAACGAAGCTCAAATCAAATTGTGGGGTTTGATAACCCAAAACAACACACAAGCTATGAGAGAACACTGTGGTGGGGAGGATCTAGAATAGCTATATCTGTGGGTTCCTTATTCTGCACATAAATCTAAATACACAAGCATTTTTGCATTCCGCCCTCACCAGAATGCAGACTCAATGGCTGAGAATTGAACCTGTGACCTTGTGCTCAGTGGCAGCATACCATAGCCATGATGGCTCAAAGCAAAGGTCAAGAAACAATCCACGGAACAATTCTAACAAAAAAACTCAAGCTCTGTATCTTTCTGCTACAGGGGGCTCTTCTATCCAAATTAACTGTTGTCTTTTAGACCTCCATAAACACTGCCGTGCCAAACATAATTTTTGTGGGCAACCAATACATTAAAAAATGTAGGCTTTCAAGGTGGTTCTATGTGAATGCCACTGGGTGCAACGTCGGCACAACTGACCTCCATTCACTGGAAGACGCAACGAGAGCCTCCACGACTTCAGTCCGTGCGCCTTTGGTCTCGGTGCTCACAGGCCTGTCCTGACAAACTGCGCTGGAACAGCCCTGGATATGCGACCACTGACGCGAGGCAAGCTCTGCAAACTGCAGGGCTTGGTCCAGCTTGGATGCGCTCAGGTTCACCCTCAGAGGCCGGCCAACCTTCACACACAAAGTCACTGCAGGAAGTGCAAGAAACGAGGTTAAAGCTTTTGGAACAGGCACTTACTTAAATTTGCAGGTTCCAGTAATGCATTGGTTCTTAATGTATGTCCAAAATGATAATTACAACATGCTCTCCACATCTGATGTGTCCATACTGAAGTACAAACATGTGCAAAAGCCAAGAGTGGCAAGAGTGACCTCACCCTGAGGCATGAGGAAGCCATGGAGTGAGAGTGTGAAGAGGGACGGTGGAATCCCAGTCTTGGGATGCGGCTCCCCAGGTTTTGTCTCCAGCCAGGGTTCCACAAACGTGCCAGGACTGGCCAGCTCCGACAGGCAGCGACCTGCATGAACCATTGGGATTGACAGGGCTCCCAAAGCAATGCGGTGGCTATGAGAGGCGCCTTAGTGGAAGGCCCACGATTATTTTTGTCACCTAGAGTTCTTCCTACGTGGACTAAAACCTATACACTCCATACCATACATAGCGGGCAACACTCCAGAAGGTAGAGCGACTTTTCGCACCAGCCACAATCATGACCAAAATACAGTGCATGCTACGTGAAAGACAGACATAGAGGGGTGTTAGGTAATTTAGCGTAACATTGCCTTTTTAAGTTACAGCAGCAATTAATATGACATCATCACATAAAAGATGTCATGCAACTAGACCTATTCACTACAGAACAAGCAAAATGCACCTTGGTACGACCACACTATGTGCACAGCCTCTATAGCGTACCACCTGCGCTTGCGACAAAAGCCTGGTGCGTCACACTGTGGAAGCAAGAAATGTTTTTATAAACAATACACGATTTGACACAACATTAGTTCTATCTGCTGTACTCCTAACAAATTAGGAAGTTGTTCAAAATAAGACTTCAGAGATGAAAAGCCAGTACACTATGAAATACCGTATTTTTCCACGTATAACCCGCCACCGCGTATAATACGCACCCCCAATTATAACAGCCGGGAAGGATAAAAAAATATCCGCGCGTATAACCCGCGGAAATAACTGCATGCAACAATGCTCAAATATTTGCAAAAACACTCCATCCACGGATGCACAACTCGTCCGCGTAGTATCGTCGGCCAGCGGCTCTGTTCCACTCTCTTCGGCGATGCTGATTAAGCTGGATTCATATACGACGGACGTGATCGCGGAAGAATCAATCACGTGACATCTGACGTGAATCGGATCGCTTAGCAGGCGCAGCTAGCATTCACGTGACAGAGAATGACAGTGCGGCCGGAGCAGCCGGAGCATGAACAACGGCGATTTCTCTCTCCGACGTACCGCAAAGCGCTTCGCGTGGACCGAGGGAGCGCCATGGGAACGGGTGACGTATGTACGAGTTCGCCGGCGCCGCGTGCACTATTCGCAAAATGCCGACCCGTAAAGAGGAGGAGAATGGACGACCATGAAGGAGGGGAGAAGGGAGCTTC
This sequence comes from Dermacentor silvarum, assembly GCF_013339745.2. NCBI lineage: Eukaryota > Metazoa > Arthropoda > Arachnida > Ixodida > Ixodidae > Dermacentor > Dermacentor silvarum. The sequence continues at coordinate 26,006,555 of NC_051160.1, read as the reverse complement.
AACACGCGGTGGTGGGGAGAGATAACGAAACTAGGAGATAACGAAACTAAATGGCAGAGAACTTTGCCCTGAGGTGTAGCCACACCGCCAAGAAAAATTTGCGTATAACCCTCACCCCAACTTTACTGTTAACGTTTTACAATTTTTGGTGCGGGTTATACGCGCGAAAATATGGTAAACCGAGTTATACAGTTCGAGAGCTGAACACATTGAATTGCTCCAGCAGAGTTGCCTTCTACGATCGGATCAGACAGTTTTACGTGTTGACTCATGGACGATAAGATTGCAAACCCACAACTGCAATTTCTGCACGATGAGCGTGTCCACGCGTTTGTTTAAATACACATCTACGCTGCAGAGTAAACTGCACTAAAAGAAAAAGAGAAAGGAATATCAGATGCTGAAGTAAGAACAACGAAACTACCTGCTGCCCGGAACCCAGTTGGCACGCCGCCGACCTGTATGTCGAAGCATGACATTTCAGCTCGCTGTTCCGTAGAAGAGCATGTCAGGAAAGCGTGGGGCTGCAGCACAACCAGGCGGGCCAGTGGAACCACCTTGCCACTGCCTCGTGTGGTCTGGTGAGAACCTGTAGCGACATCGTCACCAGTACGGCTGTCCGAGTCCTCTGAGGCGTCGTACCTGCAATGACCATGTAAGCCGCATTGATGTGAACACTGAAGCATCGCAGCTTGAGAACTCACCAGGACAGTGGTAACACGTAGAACAAAATACTCTTTGTCAGCACAATTCAAGGGAAGAACTGTGCTTATAGAGAGGTTAGCCAAGTTCTGACCTAATATATTTTAATGAAGCTGCCTAATGAACACAAAAATACACAAATGCAGTCACTGCATTGGTTTCTTTGGTAAGTATTATAAAGTTTTATCTAATAACGACCTAGCTATAGGTACATCATTCTTGCCAGACATGCAGCCAATGGTCTCCTCACTTCTAACAACACTAATGCATTTTATCACTCTTTGTGTCAATGCTGCTTGAAAATGCTCCTTAACACTGAAACTGAGAAGTCTGGCCATCCTGCCTCAGTTTCAAAGCATAGTTCAAATAGCGGCCTCCAATTAGCTATATTAATTAGCAAACTACTAGCTTCTTGTTCTTCCTTTTTTTCTGTCTGATCAAATAAATACTGAACTAAGCAACCTCATTGCAATTCTCTGCCAAGTACAGTACACTTCTGTTAATTCGAATCAGGTTAATTTGATTTTTCGTTTAATTCTATCCCAACTGAAGGTCCTACCCAGTGCCTATACATTTATATGGGACCACCAAAATTTCGTCATATCAATCCTGAAATTAGCCTTTGCCGGATAATTAGAACTTGGTAGGTCATCACACACACGCCCGACCCCAATGATGACTGCAGTCGTGACTCCAATAGTGATGGCGTACGTCTTGGTGGCAGTTAGGTTACAGTGAATGTGTCAAACATACGTCATTTCCTGTTGAAACACCTACTTCAGCTTGCCTCAGGAAGATATCAATGAGAAAGCAGTCACTCACAATCAATTACTACAGTATTTATCCAATTCTAACGTGAGCCTTTTCTTCTTTCCAATAAAATTTGTCCAAAGGTTGCCTTGGCGGTGCAATCTGATAACAAAGCAAAACCACATTAGTGGTGTTCAATCGTCAGAGCCAGTCTAGCCAGCATCATTGCCATCACAAGATGGCGACCACGGATGGCGACAGAACAAGTTTTCTCGCATAGCGTGACGATGACGACGCCATGCTTGCAGTCTGATTATGAAACCACATTCAAGCGATAAGTTATTTTACATGCTAAGCTAGTGACAACAAGTCTCGCCATGTGTTCTTGGCATTCCAGAGAATCGCATGTGTTGCAGGACGAACTAGCGAAACAGTTAGCCTAGGGGTGGGCCACAATCCCATTTGCAATTGTTGCAGAGTTATCAGAAAAGTTATCAGAACCCACGACAATGGCATTGCGATGGCTCTTTTAACGGACGGTGAGACCCGCGTAACGCCTTTGCTTTCCGTGAAGCGCAAGAAATCCAGGCTGACCGACTTCTGGAAATAAAACTTCTGGTAAGCGCAAGCTTGACAAGCTTGCCGACTTTGTCATAAATATGCAGTGAAATTGTGGATAATTCAAACTGCTTCACTGCGACGGTGCATGTGCCGCAAAATGAGTGTTTCGTGATCGGCCGGGCACGCGCGTTGGATTAAGCGTCGGCCGCAATGTACGAAAAATGCTGCAACAGCGGCGCGAAATGCATTCTCTCGTGAAGTTCACACTTTATCGACTGCCTTCGGTACGTCTCACCCTTTGCCCCCACGTCATCGCGAAGATTTCCCAGACAATGGTTTCGGTTTCGTTCGTGGCTATGCTGCTTGGCGTACGTATATACATGCCAATTTCGTGTCAACGAAGTTCCGTCACAACGAAATTTTTCACGTGTCCTGTGAATTTCGTTGTAGTGGCACTCGACTGTAGTCATAAATTCGTTGTATCTGTATTTCCTACAATGAGCTCTGACAATAGACAAAGAACCAACATGCATGTAAAATCAACGACGCTACCTACGGCCACAACGAGAAAAGAAGACAATAACAGCCCAAAATAGATTCAAAACAACATGGATAAATATCGAGTCCCATGCAAGGCTCACCCAATGTCTTCGTCATCACTGCAACTCGGTGGCGAGTGCGACTGCTTTCGCCTGTCGGCTTCCACTTGTCCAAGTGTCAGAGAGATCGTCGATGCAGTCAGTAAGAGGTCAAAGGGCACAAAGCTCAGTCCCGTGGCTGGTGCGCCGGAAGCCTGAACGGACTCGAGGGCCTCTGAAAGCTCGCTTCCAAGGCCGCTGTCGCGACACTCAGGTGTGTTGCGCAGCGCCGGGAAGATGTGCTTCCCCGTGGGTGTCGTGGCTGCGGCCAGCTTGCCAACAATGCGCAGGTACTGCGAGAAGATCCTGTGCACCAGGGCCACTTGGTCCAGGCTCAAGTGGCAATGCAGGTCACGTGGTATGCTCGCTTCCACAGAGTGTCCACAGACCAGGACCTCCTGCGCAGTTTTGTGAGGATACAAAATACCGATTTTTTGACATTTTAAAAGGATGCTGATTTGGGCACTGGAGTCATTACAGGCACTTTGTGAATGCAATGTGTCTCCGGACTGCGAGCTGTACCATGTGCATGACCATTTGCTGTGTGATTGCCCTCCATACACGCAAGAACGACAGAGGTTGGTTGATACTGTTGCCCATCTCAACAACCTCTGTAGTTTGAATTTTGAATAATTCAATCTAACTGGCACAGTCTGGCCAAGCTCCGTAGAAATCCATGTATTAAAAAGCTTGTTAATTTGCATGTAAGTCGGGTTCACCATGAATAATTCGGACTGTTCGTCGTTGTGGCCGGCTGCTGGTTCACACTGATGGTCACTTTCCCTGCTAAGCGACAGGTGGCGGGACATGCTTATCAAAATAGTCATCAATTCAAGCCAGCGACAGCTCCCCTCGAATCTCAAAGGCTATGCTTTTGCGAACTGCACGTATCAGAAGACATTAAAGGGCCAGAATCACGTCATGGCCGCCATGTTCTTATGCTCATTCTCGCAAATGGTTAGTTGCATCGACATCGACAATGTCAGCTATGTGGCCCGTTGGGCAACTCGCCAGTTGCAAAGGTCGAGCAAAGGTCGAATAGCTGCGCTGTTCTTTAGTGTCTTTGTGTTAGTGCCCCATTGCGTGCGTTATGGGATGTTTCTGTCACGGCGACCAGACCTACACTGTGCGCGTGCTGCCACTACTTTGTCGAGTGGCAAATACCAACGACTAGTGAACTTCACAAAAAAAATTGTCGCAGTTTCACCCAAAAGGCGAAGCATCAATTGCAATAGAGAATTAGTACAGAGCTATACGGAGCAAGGATAGTATTTTATCAGCCGTATAAACTTGGACATGCAGCAGCACCAGCAACGCGCAGAACTGTTGTCGACGCCGCCGGCGTTTTGCCCGCGTTCGCACCGAACGCGCACGGCGTTTTTATATAAATACGCATTTGGTGCCGCAGCTAAATGTCGCCTCCTCTCCCTCCCTCCCGTCCCCCCACAGCCTTTCGCGCGACGGAAAAATTCGTGTTTGCTCTCTATATATGGAAAGGAGGAAAGAGACGCTGTCGTTAACAGATCTGAGGTCTGTACATGATGTGTTGGGCGACATGAACATTGCAGACTACATAAGTGTTGACAGCTGCGCCGTGGTCTGCGATGCCATCGCAGACGATGACATCATCACCCAAGTAGTCAGCGATGACCACGCAGTGGAAGATGATGAAGGTGACGCGGATGAGGAAGGAGAAGCACCGGTGCAGCCTTTGTTATCGCAGGTGATGGAAGGACTGAATCATGTACGGCTGTCTCAGTTTTGAAGAGGATGAGGAAGATGCTTTCCGACACATTTGAGCTCTTGAAGCTAAGCTTACACCGATCACTTTCAGAGAAAAAAACTGAAAAAAAAAAAAAACAGAAAATGATCACGGATTTTTTTCATAAGAAAGATAGTGGTAGTCACAAGAAAGACACTGCTTTCATCATCAAATATAGCCTTCTGTTTATCACTTTCGTTAGTTCAAAATTCGTTTAATTAGAATTCAGTGAGCACCGCCGCAAAATTTGAATTAACAAGCTTTTACTATATATTGGGCCCTTTGGGTGACTAAATGTACTAGTTTTCAGGCCACCCAGGCATTACTTCATTTTTTTAAAAAGCATGGGTGTGGGCTCTTATAGGCTATGGGTAGACCTGCTTGTTACGTGTTTTGTCGTCATCATTGCCCATCTATACCGTATTTACTCGATTCTAACACGCCCTTGATTGTAACGCGTACCCATTTTCCATGACTAAAAGAAAACAAAAATCTTTTACAGCACCGCGCACCTCAGGCTTTCATACAGAAATAAAATTTTACTCTGATTTGGAAAAACAAACATTTACTCCCGGTGCACTAAATCTGCGATGAATAAAAAAAGTCGCAGTTTCGCCTGAAAGGCAAAGCATCGATTGCGATAGCAAATTGGTAGACTGCTATATGAAGTAAGAATAACAGTTTCATTGGCTGTATAAACTTGCAAATATTTGCTTACTAAATAAATTAACAAGCACGGTGTCACGCGCGCACAAGCGAACATGAATACTTCTCGCTCGATGACCGCGGAAACTCGCTGTCAAAACGCTGGAGTGACAAAGCGCGGTGAGCGAATTGACCTTCGTGCTAGCATGCCTCTCGCTTCAACACGACCCGGCGAAAACACAGTGCGCGGCAGACTCTCCACGTCGCAGATCGCTTTCAAGATTGGGCCAAGGTGATTGCATCGCCGAAGTGGATTGTCGCAGAATACGTCCTGCTTCAGTGCACTGAAACCCTTCCGCGTTGCTTTGCTGGCGAAAATCCACTCTTTCTGTTTGCGCCAGACCTGCACGCAAGTTTTGAATTCTCCGAACGACCGTGATGCGGCCCGATTTCCATCCGTCTCAGCACACATGATCAGTTTCCTTTTAAATGCCGCATCATGATGAACTCGGCACTTTATGGTGATAGAGCAGACACAGAAAACGGGAAGACTAATGCCTAAGCATGTGTACTGCAGCACATGGAGGACGCTACGGCAGCTAGGCTAGAGTGTAGCTAGGCTCGAAGCGCGTGCGAGGCGGCCATTTTGAAATGCCGACGGCTATATGGTAACGCAGATTTAGGGTTGTACTCGATTCTAACGCGCACGCAACTTTTGGACCTGTTTTATCTGAAAAAAAAAGTGCGCGTTAGATTCGAGTAAATACGGTAATTCTTTTTGTTTTCTCCCTTCCCCTTGGCCCAGTGCAGAGAAGCTGGCTAGAAGAGTGCGCCTCAGGCTGACTTCTCAGATTTCCCTCTCATTAAACTTTTCTCTCTCTAGCTTAGGTTGGTCGATACTATGCTGAATAATTGAAATCTGAACAGTAGTGTGCATGGTGAGCATGGTTTCTGAGCAGCCTAGAGGACAGCAAAGGACGCAAAAACGTATGACCACCTATGACATGTCACATATCACTCAAAGTAGATCACAGTTCGTCATACATCTTCGCACCCCTTGCTTTTTCACTAGGCTGCACAAAAGCCAATGTGCTCTGCTACTTGCATTTTAATCTTTGAACATAGTCCATATTTGCGAACATGAGAATACAGCCTGAGAGCAGCATAACGAAATAAATAATGCAATTAAAAATGAGCAATTAGCCTTACTAAGATCACTGTAATGTATGGCCCGATTTTTGTTACATGCATTCAGGCCCTAAAAGCCAGGGGAATTCTCATATACCCATGGCTGAATCGCACTTAAAGTGCAGCAATCACCCATGACAGCAACATGGCAATACAGCATTTGACAGTGACAGCAGAGTGGACCCAGCATTATACATGCCATTAGTAGTACAATGTCCGCATTGTACTGCCTCAAATCCGAAAGCCACGCAACAATGCACTTGTACAAGTTTCAAGCAAATAATGTGCCTCCATTGTAACCACTGCAATGCTGGTTGATGAAGTGAACGATAAAACTCCACCTGAGAAGTTCCATCGACCATGCTCTCCACGAAGATCATTGCGGGAGCCAGGGTGACGTGCAGGTCGCAGCAGGAAGTGACCAAGTGCAAGGGCACGGGTGCCTTGGACGCCCTGCCGAGCACGTGGGCCCCGGGGGGTTGGCGGTTCCATTCGAAGGCTGGGTTCTCGCCCATCAGGGTGGTCACTGGCTGGCTACCACCAGGTCCCAGGGCAGTGCCCTCACCTCTGCCGTCCTGACTTGCCAAATCACTCCAGTTCACTGGAGGCAGGAGGAAAATGAATCACTGAAATGTCCACTTCCTTTCACACGCTGCTTGTACATTCCTACACACAAAGTTAGTCACTCAGAACTGTCAATACTAATGAAATAATGGTGTTTAAAACTTGTATACATATTAAGAGACTCCTAATTAATGTGCACAATGTGTGTTACAGATAAGGGTTGGAAGGCAGACATCTGGGTGCTTGTTATCGGCACCAGCATGTGATCGTGTGGCAGGTTTTTTTCTTTTGTTGCTTCTGCTTATGATTTACAGAAGACAAATTTCTCAAGTGGCTCAGTGTTTTCAAAGTGTAATGCACGAGATGTAGCAGATTTTGTTCTTGCACTATTTTCGGCAGTCCTAGCATAGAGTTCACACTTTGTAAGCAACAAGACATGCAGAAAATTTTTGAAATATTCTTCAGCATTCTTGCACTAATATTGAAGGAGCAAAAAATATGTAATAATAAAATTTTTTTACGAATGGAATGAACTGGTGCTGGAAGAGAATATTATGTGGCGAATCCTTGAAAGCCTCACTTAATGCTTAAAGGATCACTAAAGGTGGAGTATTACATCTAGCTAGACTGATGGATCAAATGTACTTACACTTGTAAGGCACACCGCTCTTATTCACTTCCGTATTCAAGAATGTAAATTATTGAATACACAAGTGTTGCGTGCTGTTCCGCTCTGGCCCATCTCATCTCCGACGCGACCAACGTGACCGACTTCTGCTCCAGACCGGTTTCGGGGAAGGCACTCCCCAATGGGTGTCCCTCTTTACCGCGGGGCACAAATAGAACCCGTTTTTTTCCTTGGTGCAGTTTGGCTCCTACCTCCGACGGTGCTCGATGCAATAAAGAAGGTTGTAATTGTTCCTGTCTGTCTATGCCTTTGGACTACCATGAGTCAAAGTTTATGAGCAACAACAATCGCGGACATAACAAGAAAATCAAGAATTTATATTCTGCAGTGCATAAGAGAGCCACTTCACTGACATACACACGCTATTGTAATTTCAGACAACAAAATTCTTCGAATGTCAGCCTCGAAGTGGTGTTGGCACTCACGTGTGCACAGAAAGAAGGATGACAGGCGCATGTGGTACTGCCGGTCTTCCAGGTCCGAGCCGACGGCATTCAGCATGCCCTGTTCCTGCGCCCAGCAGTACAGGTCCTCCCGCAAGGGGCGGCGGCACAGTGGGTTCTCAACTTGAGGGCTCAGGGACGCTGCTCCAATCTGCACCAGACAGACGTCCCCGCTACTCGACAGCCTGCGCCCAGAAGGTGGCCAAAACACGCAAACATCAGCTAACATGACATTTCCACTCCGTGTGCACATTTTGATAAAATAGCACGCCACCAAACCCGCGCACGTAAGTGCACAATTTTTCCTCAGTACAATACACTAGCCGTGTGTTGATTTAATTGATTGATTGATTGATTGATTGATTGATATATGGGGTTCAACATTCCAAAGCAGCATTGGGCTATGAGAGGTGCCATAATAAAAGACACCATCTGGAATAATTTTGACTTCCTGAATTTCCTTAAAATGCACCTAAACCTAAGTATACCCGAGTGTAGTTGCGTTTTGCCCCCATCGAAATGTGGCCACCATAACCAGGCATGGAACCCGTAATCTTGCACTCAGAAACAGGTTGCCACAGCTATTGAGCCGCCATGACAGGTATACAGTGAACATCACGATGATCATGACAGGCAGCAATGACAACAACCTGACACCAGCTCATATGATGTTCCCACTGCATGCTTGAGAAATAATAATTAAGAACTGTTCCTGATTCAGTCCGTCGTGTGTGACGACACTAGCTAATTCTGAAAGTGGTCTTACTCGTTATACAGTCGGCCACAGTATTCTATGAGACTTGAGATTTGCAAAAAATGCCAAATTCCTGGAAGGCCTGGACACACAGCCTCGAATTGAAACTTTCAACATGTAGTAGTTCTTGCGGCCTACATACTGATCCATTAAATTAGAAGTGCCATGCCTTAGCAAAGCAGAAATTCGCATTTGTTGTGGAGCCCATGCTTGTACACTTTCGTGGCTGACTGCACTGAATCGTGCATTCTGTTTCTCTTACTTTTTGCTAAACTCCTTGTGTCTTGATCAAGGCTTCATGCTGGGCTGCATTTACACTGGCTATGAACGCCCACTGGCCACAGCAGCATACCGCGCCCTCATGCTTTTTCCGCGAAACAAGCTCGTTCGTGCCAGTGTGATGCCATTCTTGTATTTGTGTTGTAATTTGTATTATGTCTCAGGGAAATCTGCTGAAGTAAAAGGAAAAAAAGAACTCACCTCTCAGATCCCCCATTGTCGTCCACAGGAAGAAAAATGCGGATAGTTCCCGATGAGACGTAAACTAGCGGCAGTGCCCTGCTGTTCAAGTCCCAGCCTGCTGGCTTGGAGGACTGGCATTTTGAAGGAACACTGACTGTTGGCGTCCACAGGAGTTCCAGGAGGCTCTGAACTGGAACAGCCATATCAGCCACAACGCCGGCGACGCACGTGTGCAGCACCACGTCCAGGGGAGCCAGTTTCAAATCAACCTCGCTGAGAAAATGGGGCTTCAGAGCCTGCTTTTCAGCTTCTGTCAAGGGAGTGAACTCTTTTCCTGTGAAGAAAAAAAGAAGCGAGACAAAACACAGACACAAGTGAGCAAATGGTCACACATTTTGCTCAAGCATTTCCGGCTGGGATGCCTCCTTTAAGGGTGCATTAATGCCAGCAAGTTGAGAAGACTACAAATGGGCACTTTGGTCATAAAGTGACCATTTTGGATCAGTTGGTCGGTGCTCGATTTTTCAGCTCCACTAGTGGAGTCACAAAGCTGCTTAAACTGCCAGACATTTAGGTGTGGCGATAAGCAGGCCATGCGTGCCTATGATAACATCAGTAGCCATGAGTCGCTCCTTGGTGGCCGGTTGGCGGTTGCATGACCTCTGCTAATCGTTGGTAAGAATGGGCTCTGAGAGATGTTCATCACAAGCTTCTGTAATTTTTTGTAGTCTTTTCCTGTGATGACACCAGCCGCTTGTGCATGTACCATGTGCTAGACACCTTTTTAGTGTCTTTTTGTATCCCTCCTTCCTGTTGTAATGCCTGGGTGGTGATGTGAGAACTTAAAACAAACAAGCATGATACATCACACATGATTGACAATTTATTCTAACCACATCACATGTGATTTTAACCACTGATAAAGATGCGTGCCCTGAAACCCATTCACACAGACACTTTCTCAGTAATGCCAAAGATTGGGCTCGTTCTCTTTGCATGGTGAAAGACAAGGTCAGCGCTTATTTTTATCTGCTCTTCGGTTGATGTCCACATCCAAAATTGCGCCGTTACATTTTGGATCACACTTTCTCAGACTTAATTTAGGTCAATAACACACAACATGCATGCAACCAGTCCGTGTGTATGCAGATCTCTGCATAACCTGTGTGGTTAAGCGGCACTCACTCGACTTGTGGATGTTTCTGCGGACATGGGCGCACAAAGCGGACGTCCACGTCAGGTTCAAGAAGTCAGCCTGCTTGTGCTGGCTCAAGGGAGACGAGGCGGCCATCATCTTGCTGGTACCAGTCTGGCGGTTGAGCTTCTCGGTGCAGCTGAACACCACGCCTTCGTACGGTCCAGCTTCCCATGTTGATGTTGGCGAAGTTGGGCTGGTAGAACAAATACGCAAGTAAAAAAAAAAAAAGCCCGAGTTCTGCAGGGAGCTCAGTGACCAGCATGCCATATTTTGCAGGATAGCATGACCGTGAATAATAATGCAGGGGCAGACTTTTAGAGATCAAGAAAATAAGAAAGTAATTAACATCCTAACATGCCCTGATGCAGCACGCAAAAACTACAGCCAATGTACTGCAGCTAAAGAGAAAGGGTGCAAGCATACACTTGTAAACAATCATTGTAGGCTGCTCGATCTATTCCTCATCTCTACTTAGCTCCTCCTTACCTATCGTGAACAGTGCGAAATAACAAAATGTCTACACATTGCTAAAGTTCTCCCCACCGCCTCATTGTAACTTGCACGCATGAGAAAATCAATTTGCACATTTTCGTGTGAACATAGGGTTGGCTTTCTTCCATAGCTCACGCGCTTGCCAGTGGAGCCCACTGCAGCAAAGCAATATGTACCGTTACTTTTTACTATTTGTAGCACGTTTCTGTATAAGTTGCAGGATGCACCTTTAAGCTGGAAGTTGCAAAAAAAAAAAAAAAGGAGAATTGTATTATATTTGCGTAAATGCAATATGAACTGTATCACTGCTTGTTGCTGAGCTAGTTGGTTCATACCCATTGTAATGGGATGCAAAATAAAATGAAGTAAAACCAGCTCAGAAAAGAGTATCCTCGCAACGAAGTTTATTCACTGCAGACAGATTCACTTCAAAGAATTGATGTCCAGTGATGTGCAGAGACACAGACGTATCACTGATACAAATGTTGTGTTTCTTTTTTATTTAATATGCCTTCATTAACTCATGTGCCAAGGCACCTTTGCTTCGGCCGAAATGCGGTAGAGGCAGAGGTACTATTTCTGTCAGGATCTTCCTTCACTTTATTTCGCATCCGATAACACCACAGTATGAAACCATTTTCTTGCTAAATTAAGCCGTCAGCTCTCAGTTTCCTTACTAAGCTGGTGAAAAAAAGGCGTTACAGGGAAAGTGAGCAAAAGAGCATTGCAAATAGAAAAGATGTGAGCAGGAGGCGTACAGAGAAATTATGGCACAAACCTTTTTTGGAAGCAACTGATGTTGAAGGAAGACGTCTTCAGCTTGACTTTTGAGTATACTTCCTGGACATCCAGAGATGCGGTCACGTCCTCGGCTTCAAACTGAAGCCAGACATCTAGCATGGATGCAAGAAAAAATGCGGTTTAGAAGTCGGAGCTAAAAGTAAATGGTCCTGTAAGTAACATGATTTATAATAGGAGGAGAGATTTCAGCGTTCGGGAACAATAACACTGTCAAAATATATTTCTTATTTCTCGCGAGCGACGCATGCTTTGGCAGTAACACATTCACAGATGCAGTTCTGTTTCATTGAAACAGGTGTTCTTCAAGTTGTCAACTAATCTTGCTCATAAACACACTCCCATCTTTTTTTTTCCATTTTTCATCCTGATTGCGCCCATCATGTAACCTAACGTGTTCAACAATTGCACAAAATTTTTTGCTTCTATGTTAAGTTACAAGCAATTCAAAAACAGGGTGCAGGTTTGGGCTAGTTGGTTGCACATATTTCTTTTCAGTTGTTACATATTTTTTGTAGTTTTCCTGTGAATCGTATAAAAGCATCTGTTTCAAAAAGTATACATAAAAGTCAGCGCGGTGCTTGTCCCTTCTTTTTTATGGTGTTCAAATGTTACGTTCATGCTGTTAGTCTAAGCCCTTCAAAAACTTGAACAAGTACGATTATGCAAATCTAAAAATTCTTGAAACTAGCATTGTTCAAACATAATTGTAACGTCTAGGACGTAACCCATCTTTTCGTAGCAAGTGCAAGTGAAAGATGACGGACTCATGTCTTGTTCTTTGCTGCGTGAAAAGCTTCAAAAATGCTTCTAATTAGAATTTACATTCACACTGAGATGCACTGCGGAGGCAGGTATACAGAGCAATTATTTTTAAGTTTTATGGAAATTTACAAAATAGCCTGTTGCATATAACATAATTCTAGCCCTTGAGCTGGATTACTCAGACAGGCGGACATTTCTTGAACGAGGAGTCGAAACACATATTCAATTAATTAACAAAAATGCAGTAATTAGATTTTGAATTAATGAATTTACAGCACATATTGCAATTTACAAATTGTAGCCGGTGAGTTTGCAAGGCGTATCCACTTGGAGTGAATTTCCAGAATGACGCCAGTTTGGAGATATGCGCCATCAAAGTCGACATAAAAATGCACTGTTGTTCCATTTACTTTTTTAACAAAACACTGTTTTATGCAGTGAGCAACACAAGAACAAGGTGAGAGCAGGAGCTAACATTTTAACAAGTGGACTTGTGTCTTTTTCAAGGCGACATGTCAACAGCGACATGTGTTGCTCACTGTCTTGAATTTCCATCTCCCGCATTCCCCATGTCTTCTCTGTTTCACGCATTGAAGCACAAAAGTAACTGGGACACTTATGTATTTCGTCCCACACTTTAGGCAATAATATCTCGAAACTGGTGTCATCCAGGAAATTCATTTCAAGTGGATACGTCTTGCCAGCTCACCGGCTACAATTCGTAAATTGCAATATGTGCCATAAAGTTATTAATTAATAATTCAATTAGTGAGCAAAACTAAAGGCAATACTAGTTAGCCTGAACAGTCTGCCTAACAGGACACTGCATATATAATACAGTGGACAACAGCGATGTACAATACAAGAGCAAAACTACAGGTGGACACTGACGAATTCCGTGGGCAATGGTGCAGAAGGAGGAGGAAAAATATTTACTGAAAAAGAAAAAAGTTATGTTGGTAGAAGATACGTGTTTATTATGATAATGTACAGTCGTGAGCAAAAGTATACGGACCAGGGGTTGTGCGAAAAAGCCAATTTTCTCCTCTGCCTATGAACGTAACTTGAAATTGAGCACTGCAGTCTAAACTTGGCGTTGCGAACTTTTCAGTGTATTCATTAATTCCAGTTTATGCTTGTTAATTACGAAGAAATTCCATTTTTCTGGCGACCCTGTGGTCCGTATACTTTTGCTCCTGACTGTACATGACCGCTATTTACCCAGAGCTACAATAACATTCACATACATGGGTGTATGTGCACATGGACATGCATACATACACACACTTTTACCGCAGAAGTGGCCCACAAACTTCCGTTTCATGAAAACTACGTCACCGCCCGACATGGCTCAACACAAGACAACACACATATATCGAGTCAGCACATACATATAACCATTTGTACTATCCCTGCAGGTATGCCGGTAGCTAGCTACATTCTCTATGAAATTATAAAATCCAACAAGCAAACACTACTTGAATATCCTGGCTGCAACAAATGTACACCATCAAGTGCATAATATCTCTAATAAAGTAATTTTTTGTGTGTGTGTGTGTGTGGCCCATTCTGTGTTTTAAAAGCAAATGACTTTCTTTGGTTCTGTCCTTTTCCCAATTTTTATACTTGAACAAGCACGTTCATCACCGAACACCAACTACAGTGAAATCTCAACATCATGAACTTCAGGGGACCGCTGGAAATATTCATTATTCTGAAAGATCATTATAGCAAAAGCCCAAAATTAACCATTCCGGCCATCAACCATCATCAGTGCATCAGTTGTCACTGTATGAATCGTCCAAGAAAATGCCAGCGTTGGCTCTCGGCCCGCGCTGTTGCAATTTTCCATAGATTCCACTGCCGCCACGCACCACTGAAGCACCACATAGTAATAGTGGTGCAAAATAAACCATGACACTTGTAAAACCACCGACAAGGAGGAAGCTCCAAATTACAATGGGCTTTTTTCCTTCACATCCCTTGCTGCAGACGTCGCAACTGTCTCACTCGAGGCGAGGTGGACACCTGAACTATTCCGAAATGCAAGCAAGTGCGTATAAACAACACCATCCCAAAACAGCAGGGCATGCGGCTGACTTTGTCAAACTGCCGATTATGTCAACATTTTAGATTTGTTTTTTAATTGTGCTGTCTTCGAAATTGGAAATAAAATCATGCTTCGGGAGGTGCTATTGATTGCATGGTTTTCCGTCTGTTGACAGAGCGTCGCCATCTTGGTATCGCCATAAACATGAGATATCGGCACTTACGTAGGCGCAGCGTCATATTTATAAAGAGAACAAGTGAGCATGAAAAGGAAGAACTAGCCTCGCGATCCGCTACTGTAGTCACGTGGGGAGCGCCCCTGTTGGCTGACACGGCAGCAGAGTTTGGCAGCAGCAAGCTGTGCACTTCGTGGAGACCGAGCCCAACATTTCAAGATCTGCCTGGTTATCTTCACTTTTCATAGTTCCTGCGTCCTAGGTGCTGCCTGATGGTGATAAGGACATGATTTGCGCAAGATAAGGGAATCTGTTGACTTTTCTTTGTAGTAGCAAAACTGATCATATCGCGCAATCTGAGGGGTGCAAAGGTAGAAAAGTTTCTAATTGTCGTCGGGCGTCGAAGACGACGGAGGCATGGAATACAGAGATAAGTCTACCCATGGAAGTGAATGCTACTGATCTTGCTGACGTGGGAAGACAGGGTCACGCACAATTGCCAGCTGCTGATAAAGTTGCAAGGGATTTGAAAACAGCCGACAAGCTGCATGATACTGCTAAAGAAAGTCGAGGATTGCCTAGAAACGTAAATAAAATGCAAAGAGAGCTTTGTATCAAAAACAAAGCTAAAGCTTTTTTTTTTCTTTTGGGGGGGGGGGGGGGGGGATGAGGAGGGAGATGCACGGGGGCGGATTCAAGGCACAATGAAGTAGGTTGCCCTGGCAACAGGAATGTGATCGGCGCATTGGCACTGCTGCTCTGCCAGCTGCCTTACACCAGCCATGCTTTAAAAACTGTTTACACTATGGGTGTGCAAATATTCGACAAGATAGAATATTATCGAATATTATATATTTAATATTCGTATTCGATTCGAAAAATAGATATTTGAAAATGTTCGAATAGTAGGTTGTATATGAATATTCGAATCAAATCGAATATATTGCTGGCTGTGTGGGAGAAAACACGGTTCTTAGCATTTGTTTCTATATATTCTAAGAACATTGGGGCGATTTCGTGCTGAATTTTGATAATGTCGAGCTGCTAGCGAAATATCACCTGTAAAACACACTTAGCCACTAGACGTCTAAACCTTGCGGGAAAACCAGCCTCTCAGTAGCAAGGGGCATGGGTTTGCGGACAGCGAGGGTGCGCTTTTTTGGAGCGCCACCCCCATTTATGAGGTTATTGCTTGACAGCAAGTGCCGACTGGCACAGGGTCAAATTCCTCGGAGTTTACGGGCATTTAATGCGGTATAATAAGGCCCAGAAAGGCTGGCGAGGGCAGCCCCCTAGTGGGAATTACTAAATTCTCCAAGTTAACATGAGCCAAATACACAAGTTAACAGCTTACTAGCCCAGTTTTTTTAACATTGACAATGTAATTGCAATGTTCCAACATAAGAAATTAACCAACTTGCTAAAAAATGCATGTGCATATCATTATTCAATATTCTATTTGTATTCGAAAATTTTTATATATGACACCCCTAGTTTTATACCCTTTGGGGTGTATCTTTGTCCCACAACAATAATTGCCATCTGTCTTGCCTATGTTTCCTTTCTCGAAAATTCTGCGCTCGCTACTTTTCAGTCAAGAATTTAAAGTCACGCTAATAACGCCGCATGCCGTTTGTGACCTAACAGTATACCGGATATGCAGCATTAAAGAAAGGAAAGGCACATATTTGTAGATGACGATTATTTTTGTGGGAACAAAGGTTTTTTACAGTGCAGTGCCTGGCGCTACTGCTGCATCGGCATCTCTTTGCCGGCTCTGCTGGGGATCGTGAAGCAGCTCTGTTGTTCGTATCATCCGCCACGGCCCGAAAAGCGGTTCTCAACATCTGAACTTTCGCTCATTGTAAGCTAATGGACTCAAGCCGCGACTTTTGAAAAATTTATATCATCCTGAAATTCATATCAGGCGTGATCGTATCACTGAGATTCGACTGTACTTGCAAATGTACTTGCAAAATTGTTTGGAACTACTTTCACTGCCCCTATGTCACTGAGCGGCCGCAGTTTCTGCATTAGACTAGCTTGGTTCAGAAGTCAAATGGACCTCATTTTTAATGAATAATTCGTTGTGCTTTCCATTTTTCTTTTTTTGCCCTATGACGCAGACTCGGAAAAGCGTCAAGACGACGTCCAGCAACTCACGTCTGGCCAACGGTCCCTCTCCGCTCTTGCCAAAGAGGTTGACTCCAACCTTAGGCAAAGTCCACTGGAACCAGAACGTCAGGGCAGGCACTTCGAGGGCAGTCTTGGTCACTGGACAGGCGGTCACAACAGGAGTTGCGACATTCTTTTCGCCCGACTCACTGAGGCTTAAGCTTCTGCCCAGGCCCTTCGGTGCCGAGGCCTGCCGGTGGATGGGTCTCAAACCCATGGACTCAGGGACGCTAGCACCCGGCTGGTGGAACCAAGCCATTGTGTTGGAAGCGTTTGTATGCATGGCCGCCAGGAACAGCAGAACTTGCCTAATTTCGTTCAGCTGAAACAACAAGAAAGATGGATGTTAGAAGAGCGAAGTCTTAGAGAGTTAGAAGGGGGCACTATAGGTTAACACTCATGATACATTCGACTGGTTCCTACCATGCTCTGATTCTCTTTGCAGCGACATGAAGCCCTCTCGAGACTGAATCCAGAGAAAGCTTGCCCGAGCTACACATTCACCTGCTCTGAGAGTAATTGGAGGAGTCGCATGATGGGAATTCTGTCAGATCTCGGTTGTACTCTCAGCTCGAAGGTAAGAGCGCCTCCATTTGCTTCGAGCTGGAGTGCATTGCTCTGAAAGAACTAGGTGAATGTGTTCAGAGCTCTTTGATTCGACTAGCCCAATGCAAAGCATGCCACCAGAGTGCTCTGGAGCACTCAAGAGCAACCAGTCGAGTGTGCCATAAGTTAGTTGAGTCTGGTGGTACATGTTTTCAAGACTTGACTTTCATCTAGTTCTGTAAAAGTACTGAAAGTTGGGCGAGTTGGTAGCTATTCATCTTGAAACTGCAGTGCACACACAAGAAATGAGGACACAAGGCACAGCACAGCGACTGTTTGTTGCCTTTGCCTTATGTCCTCCTTTCTTGAATGTGCGCTGCAGTTTCAAGATGAATTTCATCTGTTTGTTGAGAAAAGGATACTTGTCCATGAAAAAAATAAAGAACAACGTTAGTTTTTTTCTTTTCTTTCCTTCTTGTTTTGTTTATCGATAAACTATTAGCTAGTCCAGAGAAGACACTGTCCAAATATCATGACATCACAATGAGCTAGTGGAGTAACTTAAAACATGTCTTTCGTTTTCACATTTTTCTGACTTGTCAAGGCTCCAGTAGGACTGACGTTTTTATTCTCCCAGAAGTGTTGTCTACAGTCCAGCTAAACATAAGATTCCACAAAGAGGGCAAAGAATTCAAATAGGATGACCACTGAACCAGAACTAAATTTAATTTATGGGAGACGCTTCGTAAAATACAAACAGAATACACAACAGCCCTGCTATCACAGGCCTTGATAACAGCAGAGTTTAGACAGAAATAATACTGTAAGGATAAAACAGAAGTGAGAAACCAATGTAGATTGCCAGCAACATCAGACGATGACACAATGCATCATTTTTATGACATTATACTGGCTACTATGCTTACACAATGCTTTAATTTAAGTGTACAGTGCAGAACACTCTCAAAAAGGGAACACCTAGCTGGTAATTAACACCAAAATCACTGAAAAACTTCTCCTTTATTGAAAAAAAGCAATGTGGCTGAAAGAAGGTTGACATCTATACTTTAAATAATAGCCTGCAACCCTTCATGCCATGATTTTGTATTAATTTGTGGCCAAATAGTAAACGACTGTTCCCTGTAATAGTGCACCGTACTGTACACACCTTCTGGTAGAAATGAATGAAATGAAGATATGAAACAACACACATCCCTTTGTACAGTGACTTCTGCACAAACAAACCGCACCTGCTTCCTGGAAACGCTGAGATGGAAAGGCTCGACGTCAACGTGTATGCAGAGACCGAGCTGAGGCAGCCTAGGCTGAGATTCGGAGTTGTGGCTGGAGGTCAGCGCTACCGTGCACGACAGGGAAGCAGGCTTGAGCATATGGCGGACGTGCTGGTTGCAAGCTTCGAAGGCTGCCCACGAACTCAGTTTCACACACCACGGAAATCTTTCCCCTAAAAAGAAAGAAAGTAGGAAAGCTTGAGTACGTGAGTAAATGCAACCATTTGCAATGATTATGCATGTGCACAGAAACTTACTGCTTTTGTACTTTTAGAAATATGTTATTTCTCGAAAACTTAAAAAATTACGTAGAATCTCCTCAGGGAGTTATCTGAATGATGCATAAGCATTTCATGGTAACAACGTGGTGTTGAGTGCTCACACTCAACACTGCAGGTAATCCCAGCACTGCTCAGCGGCTGCGGTCGTCTTGGTGCCATTACGGTAAATGCGACATCACTGCGGCGACACGAACCGCTGCAGAAGGCGGCGCAACGTGAACTGATGAGGCAAGCAAATTACTGCAGGTGGCGGTGCCAGGTGCGTTGTCGGATGACATTCTAATCTGAAGCCAAGGCAGCTCCACAGTTCTGGTTTACTACATATATATATATATATATATATATATACACCCATATATACTATATATGGGTGTGCCTGATTGCACACGTTACATAGTCACAGAGACGCATACGTGCCACTGCTCGCGCGTTCGTCATCATCTTCCGCAGCTGGCAAACTTGAAGCGATCATCTTACGCGGAGGACAGACGGACGCTCAGACAGTTTTCTCGTTGGGGAACCATAGAAATGCTTACGCATTTAAAAGATAAAGTAGCACTAATAATGCCACAAGAATGTTTGAAGCCACAAGCGGGAAGAATAGACAAATCCATGCAGTACCTGTTATTCTCGCACACGATGCCTTTTGGGTGGCACTGAAACCAGCTGCCCGTATTCTTGAACAATCCCCTTCCCACTTCTCAATCGTAGCGAATGTGGCAGCCCAAAGTGCAGCACTTGCTGCACTTTTGTTTTCTCTGCAGCCCAAAGATCAATGAACACCGTGCCAAAGAGTATGCACTGTGCAAGGTATGCAAAAAGCATCGTCAGCAGCAGCATCACATGTCAGTAGATGTCGACGGCAATGCAGCTGTGCCATTTGAAACAGGTGATCGACAAACAAGATGCTGGCCACGACGTATTTCTGGTTCCTGAAATCACTTCGGGCGCTTTGCTGCTTTTGAAAAAAAAAAAAAAAAGGCGGAAGCCTTGCAAGTGTGCCGCGATGGTACTTTACGCAATTTAAGAGGACACAAGATACATTTTAGCACTTGTTGTACCCTGTTTGCATTACGCGGGTAGATAATATGAGGACTAATGTTCCAGCTGATGTTGTTAATGTGGGATTTGTGGGGAGATTAGAGTTTAGTGCCGCTTCATTGTTGCGAGATACGAAAATGATTTATTGTGGTGAGAATTCCATTATCTTGGGCTTTAATTATCAGAGGGTTCAACTGTAGATGCTGACACACTGCACAAACCATTAACCCCTCATCCAACAAAGCTGTTCGTTCCTTACCACAGCCCGAATTTCTGATACCAGAAATTGAATCAACAGAGAATTTCCACATACGGAAATTGGCTATGGTCATCACACACACACACACATGCACAAACACACACACACACAAAAATTGTTCTAAAATAGTTAATCAAGAAAAGTGTTATTTCATGCAAAAAAGAAAAAAAAAAGCTGTATAATTTTACTTTTCAATGAAATGCAGGAGAAAACATTGAAGACAGGAAATCCCAACTACTTTATCATTAACAACTTACCTTTAACAAGATTGCATTTTAAAACACGATAATAAGTTGATCTCCAACATATTATATCGGTTGTACGTTTTTTTGGCTATATGGATAGTAGTTCTTTTGTTTATTTATTATGTACTTTGTGGTGGCTTTATCTGACAAAGTGAGAAAGGCGAACTGTTTGAAAAAGTAAGAACACGCACCGGACGCACTGTCATGAACCTCAGCCGGGCCAGCAGCGGCCTGCTTGGGTCGGGAGTCAGCAGAAACGACATTCACGGCTGGCAACAGCGTGCACACCACGGTGCCTTCAGAGCCTCCTTTCAGCACACGACGCCACTGCAGCAGCACGCTGGGTACGGGCTCTACGGAGCCTGGCTGTCGATGCTGCCTTGGGAAGGCAAGCATCAGGGGCAAGCGAGGGAACAGCACGCAGATGTTGGCAATGTCCGCCTGCAATGAACACAGAGACAAGAGGGAGGGTCAACCTTTGTGCAGACTCTCATGCCTGTCTGACAAACAGCTAACCCCTATTAAGAAAACAATTGCATATACTATAGCTGAACACTGTCTCTATGGTCTAAGGCCATGTTTTTTTGAAGACGAAGAGGCCTGCCTGTGTTCACTGAAAGCTATAGCTGCTTTCGAGCATGAAGCAATTGTCGCCGAGTTGCTCTACTGGCAAGCAATTCACTTCAAGCAGCAGTGGTGTTTTTGTTTTCTTTTTGTCGGAGAAAAGCTCGACAAATTGAAATTTTATAGGGCAGCACATATGATGTCTATGAAAGTAGGGCTAGGACATGATGTGGTATCCATGTGTGTACATCTCATTCGTGCACTCTATATCCAACTGCCTGCTCTGTACTTCAAAATTTAATTTCCATTGTCACATTTCCGTGCCTATCATTAGCATAATTATAGTTATGACCAAGGTGGTGATAAACATTTATGACAACATACTGTGGCTACTGGCCTGTAGGGGGTCCTGCAAGTATATTCCCACAGCCTTAGTCAAATTCGTTTGAGCGGGGGAACAGAAGGCATAAACATCTTCCACAGCACTCATTAAAAAGAAGAATTAAAATTAATGGCGTGCAAATATTGGGAAATTCGAATATTTGATTCGAATAGGATAGTATTCTATTCGATTTGGAAGGCACTTTTATTATTCGAAATATTCGAACCACCGAAAATTGCTGTTGTCGGCTTTTTAAAATCAGCTTCGCCACGGTACAGCACTGTTATGCGGTGAAGCAGACAGAATGTGTTGCGGTGAAGCATAGTGTCCGTGCAGTGAAGCATATCGATTAATTAATTATGGGGTTTTACGTGCCAAAACCACGATATAATTATGAGGCACGCCGTAGTGGGAGACTCATCATATTTGTACCTCCGGTTGGTGATAAAAATTGCATTCTTGCAAAACCAATAGTATTTGTATTCGAAAAATATTCTATTCGATTCACACTTGCTTTTCATTATTCCGAACTGACTTCGAAATTGAAAACTTGATATTAGCATACCCTCACTTAAAATACACCAGTCAATGTGAACTTTGAATTTCATTTTTTCACTTTGCTCTTCTGCATTTTGGCAAATGCAAACCCGTCACAGGTAGCAAGAAACACTGATTCTGTACCTGCTCGATGAAACCGAAACAAAAAGACATTGTCAAACACTGCCAGACTACTTGGTACAATAACGAATAGTATGCAAAGTTGCACTCTTGTAGCTGTCCCTTCATTGCAACAGAAAGTTGTCTGCGATGATAGCCGGTATGTAAGCGTGGTGGGCGCCTACACTACCTGAACAGAAAAGTTCTTTAGGTGCAGATAGGTGCTGTACAGCCAGCTGTGAAATCCTCTTGGCTGCTCTGGTGCCTTGCTGGAAGTGGATGCCTCGCTGTTGGTCCGCAGTAGTCTTCGTGGACCCACTAGGTCCGGCGGGGACACCAGACTGGTGGTGGTGCTCTTCTGACTGCCACTGGCTGAGCCTCTACCGTCTGCACCACCAAAAAACAAAGAAAGACGCAAGTTACTGCCTTGGAATCTCGGCAAACAAACCCTGATATCTCTGTCTCTAAACTGATGGACCTTCCACCCACTAAATATCTGCAAAGTCATGGCATCTTTGTCTGTTTTACCTGATACTGTGGCTGAAAAGGATTCACTAAATTGACTGAAGAGCCGCTAAACGACATTTGACATTCTGAAAACATTTTACATAAGCACACGCGTTGTGTACAGTATGCCATGACAATCATCTTTTGCAAGCATGGCAGCGCCATGCACTGCAGGGTAACGACAGATTCAAAAAAACAATCCCATGCTCCTCTCCGGGTTTTTCCGCACAGCACGACACCAGCAGGGTGAAGCTGTCAACTGGTCGATCTATGAGTGACATCATTTCTGATCTGTCTGCTAGCATGCCTTTGCCGTGCAGTCGCATGCCCACTCGTTCTCACCAGGCTGCTTGCCTGGTCTTGTGCCATAATGTGATTTCATCTCACGTAGCATGCTTTGCGCTTCATGTGTGCTGGCAACAGTAGGTAGCCAAAAACCCAAAGTCATGAGATTGCGTTTTCAAACATGAAAAGTGCGCTCCGTGATGCTCGGTACACACGTACAGTGTACACAAGTCTCCTAGAGAAGTAAACGGAAAAAAGGGGAGAGTGCCCATGGGGACGACAGCGAAGGTGAGTGAGAAACTGATGTATTTGAGCAGCTATTCATCAAACGATTGAAGCTTTGCTACTGTGGTATCGTATTTTAAGATTCTTGTGGCTGTATGTTCATTTTAGCTTGGCACACAGCTGGCACTTTATATCAAATATTCAAACTCAGGTTGGTTTAAAGGCCTTCACACAAAAAAACAAAAAACAAAAAAAAAACATGTCTGACAATAGCTTGCTTCTGTGTGTCACCTACTGCTTGCTGAACCATGCACATTGTAGCTGTGCAGGATGCTGGTCGAGATTGTGGCAGAGTATTCCTGTATGTGGAGAATCATTTCACATTTTTACAGCATTGTTGCACAACATTTGATTAGCTTATATGTATCTTTGCCATTACTCAACTTTTTAAGAAAGGTTCTTGATTCCTTGAAGGGGAATGCTTTCTTGAAGGCAACTTACAACTGCCAGTGTGCAAGACCAACTTCCAAGCCAGGGGTCATTTAGGACATCCCTGTAGCTCAAGTCAGATGAAGCATCACAGAAATATTAACGCAGTTGCATATTGGTAAAGTTGAATGAGTCGACAGTCAAGATCGGCTGCCTCAGGAATAAAAAAAAAGGCCCAGGTGCGATGCTCGCAAAATATTTGTCGACTTGAGCCCCTCCTAGCTGACCTCTGATGTCGAGCAGGTTAAATGTGACCTGAGAAATATAAATTACGAATTACTGACTAAGATAAACATGCAGTGATGTTGTTGTCTATATGAGTAATGTATACGGAATGTAATTTTATTCTATAACTCTCGATAATTATGTTTCGAGCCAAATTCAAGGTGTTAGAGCTGCGTTGCTGTCTCTTCTTTATTTAATACCGAGCACACTGCAGCAAGCCGTCGCACGAAAACGATCGTGGAAGTCCCCGCAACAGCTTTGCTGTAAAGTAAGATGGTGCCACTGACCTTGCGGCACGTCTCGGGATTTCTCGTCAGAAAACGTCGGCATGCCGTCGTCACTGGCTGTTGGTGAAAAGGGTGTGGCCACCACTGAACCTGCCGCATGGAAGTCGCCACCCATTGGAAAAATCAGAGGCAGTGGGGCGAGCCAAGTCACCAGGGCAGGGTCCATCACAACAGCGACACCCTTCACCTTGAGCACCACGTAACCACTGGCTTCAGCTAGATGAGCATGGGAAAAACGCACACACAATCAGAACTCCACCAAATTACACTAATTTAATGTATTCCAACCACTCAAAGTTAAACTAGACTACAAAACAATATCCTTACTCTAGCAGTAGTCTGGGTTTACAATTCATCAAAAAATTTTAAATTACGCTGCAAAATTTGTGAAATTCTGTTAGCTTTTGCCTTGACAAGAAGCAAGTTAACCTTAATTCTAATTGCGGTTATTTCATTGCTCAGTTTCACGTCAACTTAAAACACCTCTTTCCAACATGGCAATGGGAACTCACGCCTGAACCAGTTGCAGGCTACCAAACATTATGCTTGAATTTCTCACAAATTGGTAAATATGTCGATGCCATTTCAAAACTAGCGAGCTCACAAAGTAATGCACATAGCAAACACAGCCAGCATATATTTTTTTTCTTTTTATTTAAATTAATCTTTATGCAATTTACCCTCAATGTAATGAATATGAAAAAACAGATTATCGGATATAATGATATAATGAATATTACAAAATATCATATAATATGGATATAATGAATTATCGGACATAATCCACAATGTATAAGTTATAGTTGAGAAGTGAAACAGCTGCATGTGGACTTATGTGCTGACACAAAAATATACACAGCGATTCTGTTGCTAAAAGGAGTCTGATGGCTAATCGGCTGTAATCACTCAAACAGTGATTAATAAATTGTAAGTCATTAGTCACTATTAAATTATAAGTCTTTAAGCATTTTACAAGCTTCTATCAAATTTGCTTGGTTAGTTGCTTAATTGTGAAATAGATTAGAACAGAAAAATAATAATCCATCTGATTGATTGATTGATTGATTGATTGACTGATTTTAATGTCCCCAAAGTGACACAGAGGCTATGACAGATGCTGTGCTGAAGAGTTCCAGATCAATTCATACCACTTGCGATTCGTTAACACGCCCCCAAAGCATGGTAGACCAGTGTTCTTGCATTCCACGCTCACTGGAATGCAGCTGTGGTGACTGAAGTCAAACACATGACCTTGTGCAAACCTTGTGCTCAGCAACGGAATGCAACAGGCACTAAGCCACGTAAGCAGGTGACAAGGGATTCACAGCAATAATATGCCACCTGTGTTTAAACTCCATTTCAGCGGCACTCTGGCAGTGGCTCGAATCCAGGACTCTTCCACCCGACTCAGCTCTCGCTCCACGTCACCCTCGTGCCTCGCAAACTGAGGCACCTGGGCTGTGTTTTCTGGTGCACGAACTATGCAGACGCTTTTGTCTGAAATGAGACAGAAACCAGAAGTAATCTTAAAAAACAGAGAACTACCGAGAGGTAAAATACAAAGATCTTTTGATATTGCTTGCCTTATCAATCAAGTAAACTGCCCACCTCGGAATGTGAGGCAAGCTGAGCTCAACAGCTTCACACTGCCTCATTATAACAAATAATACTGTCAACAAGGGACCTCTGATATAAATTTTTCTTCTGGCTTAAACTGCTGAGTCACACGCATTCAAATTTTGTGCAGAGGTGGCATTTCCCAGTGTTGTTCATTTAATTTCTGGATGCAGTAGTTGCCCATTTCACTCGGAATAAGTCATAACTATGCATTGTCTGAAAACACTGGATGAAAAATACAGATTTCCTCAGCAGAAGCTATCCAGGAGGGCCACACAACTCTCTGAATCCTGCCTTCTCCAGGGAAAACGTTTCTTCCTCTGAGGACTGGTGGCACCACCCTTCACATGGAGTAACACCACTGCTAATACCACAGAGTGATGAAAGAAACTAGGAAGTAGCCTGCTGTTATACAGCCAGATTTCCGCGAGCCAACTCTTAGTGATTGCATTGCCTTCACTTTTTATCTCTCCCGTGTGTCTGAAAGTCAGCCCACTATGTGACCTCCAAGTCTCGACTATGCTCGGCTGACTCTGCCAAGTACGTTTGGTTTCCGGTAGGTTTTAATCTATGTGCTCTCATTCAGGTGCTCTTGTTCTGTGCAGATTTTCTAGTGATATGCTTGTGCACCTTCGGTTTATATATATATATATACACACATCGACATATACATTTACTTTTTTTTATTTGAACATGCGAGTACAGTAAAAACATGTTGCTGCCATCCGCATTGTCGTTTTGGATTGATGATGAGACACTAAAACCTCCTGTAACATGATCCCGTTTCAGGCTGACTTTAGTCGCCTTCAGTTCTACCGGGTGACACTCCCTCCTACGTCTAGTCGAGGATGGCAGAGAATTAGGTGGCATGATAAAATTAGGGCATTCAGAGGCATAAGATCCAATTAGCTGGCGCAAGACATGGATAATTGGAGCTTTGTTATTAACTCGTTGGTGAGATAGTTGGTTCTGGATCATGGCGAATGTTTAACAGAGCAAACAGACGAAACATAGTTGACAGAAACAAGAATTTAACAGTGCTCATTTGTGTTGCCCGCTCGTCCTTCATCTGTTCGCACTGTTAAATGTTCACCATGCTAATTGGAGATCGCTGGGAGAGGCCTTCGTCCTGCAGTAGACATAAATAGGCTGATGATGATGATTCCCTCCAAGTTGATTTCCTTTCTCCATGCTTAATGCCAGCTTTGTGTGGTCATGCATTCTTCTGTTATCTTTCTCAATCGCTCCCTCTCTCCTTCTGCCATCCCCTGCATGGCCACCTACTGTTGTGCCCACTATCTG
This sequence comes from Dermacentor silvarum, assembly GCF_013339745.2. Lineage (NCBI taxonomy): Eukaryota > Metazoa > Arthropoda > Arachnida > Ixodida > Ixodidae > Dermacentor > Dermacentor silvarum. The sequence goes on along the minus strand of NC_051160.1, from coordinate 25,979,541 downwards.
CTACAATTTGGGCTCTAACTTCCAAAAGGCCAGCCGCCACCGGCAAAATGATAACGCCTTTCTGGCACCTACCTTTATCATTCAGCACCAGAGAGAGTGAGACCATGCTGGCTGAGTGTGTGCATGCTTGGGTGTCTTCCGAGAAGCTCCACGAGAGGCCGCCGACGGACAACTCCAGCGTCGAACTTCCTGCACAAAGACAAAAACGTAAGCTCTTGAGTGCCAACTCGCTAGCGAGACAGCAGATAAACACGCAGGTGTTACAGTGTCGGTTACACCCAAAAAAATTTACAAGTTTCAAAGGACATCACAGCCCACACAATTTCTTGCTGCTGTTGTTGTTTGGAAAGAGCAAGTGTACTTACTTGCTTTCCTGAACTGTCAAATCACCATTTTTTTAATATTTCTGACCGCAGTTTCTAGGTGGCATAAATAGTTAAATCAAATTCACATTCACAATGCCACTAGAAGTCTAGAAGAGAGGTGTGTCATGCAACCGGGACACAATAAACGTGCACAGTTATTGAAAGGGCATAAATATTTTTCATATGTGCACAAGTGCTAAATGCCTTTATTACAGTTGAAACGAAGTGATGACCCCGCTTGAATTATTTAGTTAAATTGGGAAGTTCGTGAAATCAAGAAAGAGATTTTTCGGTCCTTCGAAATCTAAAATTGTAATGTAGCGACCCCCAAAAGCTACCGCGGCATTGTATTTTCTGCTAATCCACGCCTGCGCGTGTGAAAAGTCCGCGATGTGCGATGCAGGCCAGGTAGACGGTCATGTGAAGCTATGACAGGCCGCAAAGACGCAGAGAACGAATGCAGCGATTGTGAGAGCAGACCGAGCAAGAAAGTTGCAAGGAGACAATCAGTGCCATCTGTCAAGTAAACCATGAAATAATGAAAGCAACCACCGGGGTGGGGCGCCCCCTATCAGTCTGCTACATACTGTGAGAAATAGACGGGGTTCACAGTACAAAACAAAGTGTCTGGTCTTGTGGCTTCTGAGCACTTCTGTTCAGATCATTCTTGTGTGACAGAGTATTTGATCCCACCATGAAGCCAGATGCGTACAAATCAACATCCAGACCACTTTAAATTATTGTTCAGTAGGCAACACACAGATATTACCAGCAAGTAAAGATGGAAAGAAGGAAAATAGCCTTCTGGCTAGGTGCTGACCACAATGGACATAACATATGGAATGAACAGAAGACTGCAGAAGCTATGAAAAAAAAGACACACAAACGTGAGTAAGCTGTACATTAAAGCAAAAAGATTTGTATTCACTCCCTTGTCTACTGTGCTCTCCATCTTGATTATATCTAGATTTTACTAGTATATGTACCTGTTTTCTCATGCTCAAATGCTTTCTTATTGCGCGAATTCAATATACAGTCGCCTACAGATAACTTGGACTTGATGAGGATTGCCAAAGGGTCCGAATAATCAGGAGTTAGAAATACCAAATTCACCAGAAAATGAGTGACTATTCTACAAGACGCCAAAACGGGTGTTTCATATTCTCGGATTGTCACTTTTGGGGATAGCTTCAATTGTGGCTAGCACGAGACGCAGAGGCGTCTATGAGCGACGGCTTTGTCGGCACAGTGCCAAGCACGCTATCTTATCGCAGTGTAGACACGCTGTTGACCGTTGTCGCGTCCAGTGCGAGTCCCGCAATATACAGTAAAAGTGAAAGCATTTTCGAAATTGTGTCATAGGTGCCATAAGATCAGCCAGCCATGAACGGTGGATGATAAGAGTGGAATGGAACTCACACAGCAAATCATGCAAACTGCAAATGCAGCCTTTACGACTTCGTGGCTTGGGTTGTCCTGTGGTTTGGGCACGGTCAGCGACTACTAAATCGACAGGGCTTCACTAGTTTTGGTTTCGAGGTGCCAGCGATATGGCCGACGACCATGCTGGCGATGTATCAAAACGAAAATATCGCTATTTCTGCTCGACTCGGTGGCCAAATTATTAGCACATGGCTGTGCAGTCAGAGTCCGTATTACAGCATGACGTGCTGTGAGGTGTCTTAAATTTCGGTAGTCCTTATACATTAAGTCTAAGGGCCAGTGGTGGTGCAGCGGAGCTGTCTGAATAACATGGCATGTCCAAATTATTGGCCGGCGACTGTACACAAATATTCAACTTCAATGTTCGACATGTTTCCTAGGAATTCAGTTCCATGGACTAATTCCAATTTGCTGTCTCAATCATGTGCAATATTATTGATACTTGATCACCAAATTATTTTGTTATTCTTTGTGCTCTGTCGTCTGCCAGTGGCTTCTTGGCTGCGTCAAGCTGTTAGATGCAGCTTTATTGCCAAGGAGGCCACCAACATAAGTATATACAGTGGAATCTTGTTGATACGATCTTTACAGGAACCGGAAAATAAAGCGAATCATCTGAAAAATGTATCATCCAACGTATTATCCAACTAAATTGAATTATCAGGGGAAAAAAATGTATCATCCCAAAAAACTTACTACACAGGATCGTATCAACGAGGTTCCACTGTATGTTGAAAAATAAAACTGAATTGAACTGAATTGAATATTACAGCTCACCTTCATGAACAAGGTTCCCAAGAAGTGAAGAGGCTCCCAGTGTAGTGGTGACTGAAGGCCCTGAGTGCCAGGACAGCAACACTCCCAAGGCTGCCATGGCTCGCTGCTTACTTGCCGAAAGGTGCAGTGGGCCCACTTCCACCGTGCTCCAAGACCGAGTCAGGCTGTTCGGGCCATGAGCCAGGACACCGGGGCACAAGACGGAGTGCATGGTCATCGTAGCCCAGGCTGGATCCAAAACCACTGCCCGAGCTGGTGGACGAGCCGATGCTTTGTTTGACGCAGCAGCTAAATCCACTGTCAGGCCCCAAAGCTGATGAAATAAAAATAAAAATAAATAAATGTCTCTTCCATTCTTATGCACTGTAATGGCGACCCTAGCAGATACTCATGCTGCCTTCTTACATAAATGAGAACCGGCTGTGTGTGTGTGATTAGAGTGATTAAGCTATCAAGCCACGACAATTATTGGCATGCTGGTCAGCATCTATGAGAAAGTGTCAGTAGACAACGCAAGCTGATGTTACTGTTACTTCACTACCCACTCTACCAATTCACTTATGGCCCATTCACTGTTACTGTCAAAAGTGATACTAGCTTATGCTCGCAAGGCTAGGCTAGGTTTCTGCATATGCACATGTGGTTTTTGTCAAGACTATCTAATACGTCAATCCCCTAGTGGCAAGGTCTGTCACGAGGCAGTGCTCTTTTCAAACTCCGAGTTTCAAACAATGAAATCTAAACTTCAGCTGGTTACAGTCAACATCCGATTTTTCGGACACCGGGTCATAAGAATGTTCGAAAAATCGGGCATCGTGAATGCATGCCTTTTACTACCCTCAAAGGCTCAAATCACCACAGGCACATCTGAAATAGTTCCAAAGGCCTGCCACTATGCTTATTAGATGTATCGGTGCTAAGGAGACGGCAGGTGCAAGCATGTATAATTAAGAACCACATAATGTGTCACGTGACGGTGGTCCCTTTCAACTCTTGGTATGCTTTACCACAATACATCTCGTATGCTTCACTGCGTAACACCACTGCATTGTGGCAAAGCTGACTTGGGAACTGGCGTCACGCAATGGACCCTCGCGCTTTGAAGCCATCGGCGAGGACGACAAAGGCGGAGCTGGCGCCATTGCTGACAGTGACGAATTCTTTCAATGAAAAACATGGCACCAAACAGTAGGAAACTCGGTAGCGAACATCGAAGCAGCTAAGCCTAGCATTGCCACGGTGGTGGCTACGGCTGCCAGAGGATTGGCATGCGGGTGTGCTGGTTTGAGGCTATGAGATAATAAAAACAGCGGCGACGGTGGCTTCGAATAGTGCCATTTCAGACCTGTGGTCACAGCAAAAAGTCCGGAATATCGGACGGCTAAGGGTTTCAGCGTCCAAATTTCAGATGTTCTTATACGTTGGTCGGGCCAATGGGGTGCCGCGAAGGCATCCGAATTATCTGGCATATCCGAAAAATCAGTCGGGACCAACAACCGCCCAGAACGTGTCCCAGAATGTCGGTGGAAATTGAAAGACCATGATTTATAGTCACCAAATTGAGCATGCTGTTCCTGATTTAAGAAGTAATTATAAATTTTAAGTTGGCACAGAAAGTCACAAAAAATATCTCACCAAATTGAGCATGCTGTTCCTGATTTAAGAAGGAATTATAAATTTTAAATTGGCACAGAAAGTCACAAAAAACAATCTCTCACGCTAACTGGTAGTGAACTCTTAGTATTATGATATGGATGCACTCAGATTACTGTTCATAAGTAGGCAGTTATTAAGTGTGCTATAATTATTGTCCAATAATTGCAGCCTTTATATTACATTGGCATTTGTGCTTTGTTCTATGTGTATTACAAGCTAAAAAAGTTGACGCTAACAAGCGGTACTGCCTTCACAGCAACGAGTGGAGTGGCAGAGCTGTGGCATTCCTCATTGCATGGTGGTGCACACGATTGCTCTTGTACATGCTTTTACATGCAAGCAAGTTTTGCATATCAGTACTTTGAGTTCTGTGGTTTGCCTGTGAGATACAAAGTGGCATCGACTAATTGTGCAGTATGTAGGTTCCGGCACTACACAAATAGCACTACTACTCTAAATGTGTCCTTTTGCTTTAGAAATCTTAGCGTGGCTTGGCTAAAAAGAATGCCTTGACTGGTATATGACCAAAGCAGTTGGACAGGAAACCATGAAAGCACGTAGCTATTATTGTAAAAATAATTCAACACTTCAGAAAACACAGAACCGCATGAACATCAGCTTGATAAACAAAATATTACTTTCTTACAGCTCGGGCCGCACTTGTCGTTTGCGTCCCATCAATGCTGGCGTATAATCACTATCGCGCTCAGCTATCACTATTTCCAGAATATTTTTCCAGCGTACGACTTCATCATCACTGCAAATAGACAAATTCTGATGAAAAACTACCCCAATGTTTTCTGCGTTACCACTGTAGGATTAAACACTGTGACCGGTAAGCCTTCTAATGCACTAAAAAAGAAGGGTAGCATAAAAATTGGTTGTTGGTCCCTTTAAGCTTGAGACAAGCTGTACCTCGTCCCTGTGCTGTGCCACTACGGTATACTGCATTCCCCCTGGCAAAGTTGCAGCTACCTTTGCTTGGGTGTGAGAGAAGCATTGCTGCCGGACAGTGTCGGGCAGCGCACCTTCATCCACTGCCAGTAGGGCGGTCATCCTCCGCGGGTACATCGGCTTTGACAGTGAGATGTCGAGGCACTCGAGCTGTAGCTCCAGCAAGGGCAGGCAGGAGCTGATCAGCGCACTCGGTGGGCCAGGTTCATCTCGCGAGAACTTCTGCTTAAAAAAATAAATAAAGAGAATGAAGGTAGAACTGAAACATTGTGAAAGCATGCATGTCAAAAAAGCAACTCCTCACATGCACCCTTACAAGGAACACTACACAGAGAGAAGATGTAGAGTTAGAAAACACCAATTAATGCCAAAAGCAGCACACAAAACTCTACAGGAAAGCAAGACTATGCATATGCCTTTTGCCTGGCAGAGTCGCCCTGAGAGCCAGCTACCACACACCACAACTCTGTCAGCCCGTACTCCAGTATCGTATATTTTTTGTCACAATGTTAATAGTACTATAATTTTCACTCACAAGCTGAAAGCTCCTCCTTTTCAAAAAACGTCCAATTAGAGTGATGCATATTGGTGTGAAGACCCAGAGGGCACGATGTGAAGTAAGTTAGCTGGCAATGCTTTCTTGTCCCACTCTTAGTTCATAACCAATTTTTGTTCTAGCAAACACCACACCTTTTGTTAGCACATAAGTGACCTAGAGGAAAACACAGACATGTGACCAAACAATGTTTCTAGATTACAGTCGGTTGCTTAACTGCCACACCTCACGTGCCTGCTTCCTATAGAGTATAGAAGATTTTGCTGTTTACAAACAGGTACCCTGGCAAGCTTCTGGTTTTCACCACAGAAAAACAGCGGGCAAAGAGGAGAATGGCAAGCGCCAGTTGTGCGGCAGAATGGAACCACGCAGATTTTTAACAGTTTTAATCTGGAGGTAATCAGAAATATACAAATTCAATTTAGCCGCATAATGCACGAAAATTTATGAATATCTGTGAGGCACGACGAGCGTTTCTTATAACTGAAAACGTATAAAAGTGCGTCTTCTACGTTAAGACAACTTGACAACGTGCTTGAAACACGCATGCAAAATTATCTATTTGTGCTTAGCCCTCGCCAAGCAAACTCTGGAAAGGGCACTGCCACATGGCAACCAACGAAGGTAGCTTATATGATACGGTTTCTGAGATGGCCGAACCGGGAGTGACCACTCTTTATTGTCTCCCATGCAGTAGCAAGCTGGGGCATGTTTCACCACCAAATGCTGATCCCTGAGGACATGGCATATGTGACACATCTTCATCGCCTGCCATATGGTAGCATTGGCAACTAGTCCACCAGTCACAGCAGGCAACAGAAAGGTATCATGTTACTGAGGCACGTGTAGGCAAGGTTTGAAAACTGGCAGTAATTTGGCAACAATGGACAAAAACACACACATATAGCTAGCTTATGGACACTATGGGTAGCTCAGAAAGAAGAAGCTGGAAGACCCTTACCCGACGGAGGACGGACTTCTGTCGCGGGCTGTCTCCGGTCGAGTGCGTGGCAGGGCAGAGCCTAATTCGGGGCTTCAGTACGGCCAGACGATATGTGCGGCTTGGGACAAACTGGCATAGCCTTTCCAGCTGCTCTTCATTTGGCATGGCCAGTGGGAATGGTAGGGGTGCTGAAAATCCAGGCACACATGAACTGCCTATCTCAGGAATGTTCCACAGCCGACTCCTGATAATTTGATCTCTAGTAATTCAATATTCTGGCTAATTAAAACATATATAAATCCTTCAATTAGCCTGGTACATTTCCAATGCATGTTGAAGCTGCTTAATTCAGCCAATGCCTTCGGTTAATTCAAACTCTTCAAAGGTAAAGCTTCAAAGCTTCAAAGGGCAGAACAGCCAAAAACAGCCATTCATTACCAAAAACTGCTGATGAGAGGGTCTTGTGAATCATCTTGTGAATAGTCATCTTGTGAATAGACACATCAACTATTCACAAGATGTGAATAGTCGAGCTGACAACTTGGGGTTCTTTATCATGTATCTAAATCTCAGCAAACGAGTGCATTCTATTCTACCTCTGTCTGAATAGGGCACTGTCACACAGGGAACTGAGCCTGCAATCTCTTGTTCAGTAGCAGAACACCATAGCCACTGATATAATTGCGAACTTAATTAGAAACGTTTAAAAAAGGCTAACACTCTGAATGAATTTCCAGCGACATGGCATTGTTTAGTCCCGATCAGCCCATCTGGCAGCCATGCCTGTAGGAATTTAAAAAAAAAAAGGCTTCACCTGCCACTGTGGGCAGATACTGGGACTGCCCCTCCCTAAGTAGTCTAAACATTCTCGGCAGTACCGCAGTGAGGTTCACAGCTTCTGCTTCATCAAACCAGAATGTGATAACACATTGTTGCACAAAAAGAAAGCCATACCTATTTCCTCTTGTCCATAAGTTGGCCTCGGAGGACCATTCATGATACACTCCAGCATCCATTCAAGGCGATGCACTGTTCCACTTGTGATGTCGATAACGAGGGGACCAATCACAGATCGACACAGGGAACGCTCGACCCAATTCGAGCTCTCGAGAAATGCGACAGTGCAGGGTTCCTCAGCTTCATTTGAATCTGTTAAGAAAATGAAAAAAAACAAAAAAATGGCGATAAAGCTACAAGTAGCAATTAGCCCCCCAAAAAAGAGAAAACAGCATTTTAACTGTTCATTAAAGTGACACTAAGACAACTTTTGTCTACACAATGCGGGAAAATAGTGACAGAATTGGTTTGTTATCTGCAACAAGAAATTCATTCAACAGATTAAACATTCACTCGGCAAAGGTTGCAATGTGTGGCCTGTGTGATAATAGTTGGCACACTGCTGAAAGACACCTGAAAAAAAAAAAAAGGTTTGGTCACCAGTGTTTGATGAAACTGGTACTGCAGCCTAACTTCTGTTTTGTGAGAAAGTGAAACGTAAGAATTGCAAAGGCAGAAGAGGCAGTTACCATCCCAGTCCTCGGGAATTTGCAGCTCATACAGGTAGTCCATGCACAGGGCAGGGAAGCGTTCGGCCATGGCCAACTCTGTGAGTCGTTCGACGTGTGCATCCAAACCAGGCTCAGGCTCACGAATTTGGCCAGAGTTTTCAGGTGCAAGAGGATCGAAGAGCGAGCCTGTGAGGTGGTTGTAGGTGTGGCCACCTGTAGTGACTCCAGCTCTCAGGTACATGGCTGCTCCCTGTAAGAACAGCAGAGCTGTTGGGAAGCACAACACTGCTGCCCCAGTTAGCATGCAAGTATTACGATTGATGTCTCACACATAGCCATTCATAGTGGTTATTTGCCCCAACTAGTGCTATTACACGCGCGTCGTGTCTGTGTCATAGTCCAATTACAAATTACATCTTTGATCTTTGTAACAAACATCTTTGATTGCTATTATAAATTTTTATTGGTCAGACCATCAAGCAGCTTCAAGTGCTGTCAACTTCACCCTCGATGTCTGCACTGATGAGAGCAACAAGGGAAGAGCCGGTCATTGACTGTTTTAGAGAAACATGCAATCATTTGGCTATCGGAGCGCAGTCAACCTCTGTTTAAGTTGCCAGGAGATAGAGACACTGTGCATGCACTGACTGTGGTTTTGCTTATCTGCAGTGACAGCATGATAATGGTCGCAATACAGAGTGACCAAGTCACATGCAAGTGCATGTGCATGCAAAGCTTTGAGAAGCTTTGTTGGCCACACTTGTGGAATAAAGTCCCTCCTTTTCTGGCAAATCCAATGTTTTGGACTCCCGATCATTTGGACTTTTAGGCGGTCCCCGTCAAGTTCGAATGATTTTTTTTCTACAGATTTCTGAATAACGAGCTACCACTGATCAAATTTTCGCCATCTTACCTGATGATTTACAGTACCACCAGATTCGCCTTGAACAGCAATTTTCTTATACCAAGTGTCCGCACTAACTACGGTAATCAGACCGTAGAATTCACCTCCATATCAATATGGAACACTCTTCCACTTATAATGAAAAATGCAAGATCTTTACACAAATTTAAAGGATAACTAAATATGCATTTATTGTTGAAAGACTAACGAGAAGATTTACTGTGTCCTGTTTATTTGATATATATTTTTCTTTTCGTCCGTTCTTTTTATTTTTTTTTTATTCTTGTGACAAAGCAAATAAAAAGGTTATTAATTTTTAATTTCTTAAATTTTTTTTTCATACAATTGTTCTTGTTACCATGAGATATGCTAAACCTTGTTATTCTTTACAATCTACTGAGTATTTTGTTCTGTTAACCCTCTTTTCTTTTTGCTTGTGTACTACTTTATTGTTTGCTACTGTTGCTCTAAGATGTTAACTATCATAATTGCTCTTGTACAGGAGGTCCTGATACAGTATTTGACTATGGGATCTCCTTCTGTATACTAAATACTTGTAATATGTCCCAACCTTTAATAATAAAATTCTGATTCTGATCAGTTGGTTACTGCAGCTGATTTGTCAAGCCCTTACAGGTATATAAGGACATGTCACAGAACAAAATAGGTTAATGGAATGCTGTACATGTGAATAATGTCTCATGCTGCAAGCTGTACTAGGCATGCATTCAATTAGCTTATCCAAACCAAATGCTGCAGAATACCCACTTACATGTCATCTATTGAGCATAACTCATTCCACAAGACTGATTTCGATGAAACACTAAAGTGGCCACCACATGTATACAATACTCAAGCGACAGGCAGAACCTGTCGCACTGTCACATAGGTTCACGGAGCAACATCATGTACGCAACATCACGAATAAAAGTAGCAAGAAATTTACATTGTTGTCCGAATAAATGCAATCGTGCACCAGTAAAATCGCAAACATGCCACGCGACCAATGTTTTACTCAAGCTGTATTAAAGCTACCTTTAATATGCCATTATTGCCAGTGGAAATCCGTTACATACCACCAGCGTGAAATGTCGTGGCTGCCATCTAGTGAGCAAAACTCAAAACACTTTCGCGGTTCTCGGTGACGTCCGAGGCTTAACAGCGTCAAAACAACCAATTGATCTCAGTAATAACTACAAGACAACACCGATACTCTGACCTCGGCTTTAGATAAAACGAATCGATGGCTGATTTTACTATTTATTTGTTGCTGTCACAGTACCCAGAGCAATTTGCAAGAACATACTCAGATCGAAGCGGGCGGACTGGTTGCTGCTATGTTGCGGAATCACGCTGTACCCAGCCGAAGTCGCTGCTCGAACTTCTGGGCGACAAGCCAAATTTTTTGGCTGGCCAAAAACCGGCGACATGACAGGAAACAGCGACGGATTGCCCTCCACGATGGCAAAACCTGTCGCTCATTGGTGTCGGTCAAACATTGCGTGCATGTGGTGGCGGCTTAAGAACAGTGAGACACACCTTTGACCTGCCGTTGCGCCGCATTGCCTCGTCAAATCCACAAGCGCAGCGTTCAGATCCAGAGATCGCGGCCCCCGTGACTCCCACTTGGAGGTGCACCCATGTAAGCCCCTGCAGCGCCATCTCACATGTGGCACCATGCAACTCCAGCTGCAGCAGCGCTCGCCCGGTCATATTCTGTCGCCGTGACGAAGAAAGGCGGCCTGCAAAACCATCTTCCCTCGTCGTCTGCAAGAAAGAACAAGGTTGCAGCCACCATACCATCACCTAAGGCCATATTTTTCAGTTCTCATTTTGCAGAGCCCTACAAAGCTTTCTGCCTACAAAAAGAAATTTACTGTATTTACCTGCGTAAGACCCACATACAGATTTAAAAAATCTTGGCTGTAGGTGGCTTACACAAGTCGAGCGCATGACTGCATTCTAGAACTGTGGATGACATCGTTAATGGTGCACAGAATAATGGAAACACTGGCTACGCACATTTGTTCAAGGTTCAGAAGCATTGATGAAGTTCCACTTTATTCTTCAACTTCATTCTCAATGTTGCGTCACCACTGGAGCTTCCTACCTTGACGGCACACTCCCAAAGATGGTTGCTCTCAGTGCCATCCTCCCCATGCTGTTCCAGCAATTTTAAAACATTTAGCAATGGTATCTACTGATACTGAAAGAGTGTGCATTCAAAATCTAATAATTGTGAAACTTTTTTTTTTGTAACTCACAATTTGTCTTTCAAAAAAATTGTAAGCAGGGGTGGGTCTTGACAAGTAAATATGGTACATCAAATGACTGACTCGTACCTTAATAAATTCATTGCGGGGCTAAACGTCCCGAAGCTACATGGTGGGCTATGGAGGATGGCATAGTGGAGGTCTGTGTATTAACCTTGACCACCACGGACTCTTGAACATGCACCCAAAGCGTGGTACACGAGTCACTCTGCATTCCATCTGTCGCTCGCACGAGACGTGGAAGCGCCGTGCACTTGGACGGCCACTCCCATCATAACGCATGTGAACCTCAAGCCCATTGCAACGTGGCTGCTAGAAATAGCAAATGAACCTGAGACCTTGTGCTATGCAAAACAAGGCGACTAGCTACTGAGTTGCCTCAACAGGTCACACACAGCCCCTCATCAAATAAACACACTGCCCCGGTATTTTTCTGTCTGGGAGGCTCATCCTGAATGTTCTAGTCAAGAGGCTCACCTTAAAGACACAGGTAGCTTTTGCCACGTAGCAGCCCACATGGTACAATGTGGGCCAGCCAGTGTCTACCAATGTAGGGTCGCCAACGCCATCGTCCATCCCTAGCGCCTCTTCTTCCCAGGTGGGCAGAATCTGTGGTACCATGGACCATGCCCAAGCTCCCCAGCCCTGCTCACTGCCAGGGTCCCCCTCTGATGGAACGGAAAAAAACAAAACAAAAAAAAACACCGCAATTCAGAGTGGATGGTAACATTCAACAGAATTTGAATGCCACATACTGATTTCAGTAGTTTCTAGTGATGCAGATGTACTGAGTGAAGCAGTCAGCAGGCAAAAAGCGGATGGACAGACCTTGACTGAAAAGAATCTGAGGAATTGAGGCGCAACAGTTCTAGTTAGAAATGACTATATATGAGGCCAAAAAATAATGAAACCCAGGAAATAATAGGGAAAATTAACTTTTATCAAATAAAATGTAGGAATAAAGTGAAATTAGAGTGGCAGAAAAGACAACTTGCCACTGATGGGACCTGTCCCAGCAACCTCTGCATGAAAATTCTGATGCTCTACTAATTGAGCTACAGCAGTGGCTCTGCCCTTGTCCACTTCCTTGGGTATTTGTGTATGCGTGCTAGATCTAGTCCCAGGACAATAGCCAGTGCCACTCATCGCCATAGCAGCGAATGTGGCACACCCCCTTTGTACCACAAGCATCATGTAGTATGTGAATTTATGAGCAGACAACCGGCCAATAAAGTCATGTATGCTACCCTTTTATGTTATAGTAGAGCGTTGCATACACCATGTGGAAGTTGCGGGTTCTAGAAATGTCTCTGGAAATGTGCTCGGGAAACGCTCACTGTGTCAGCAAGTGTCACCCTAGTGAGCATCGTCCACATGATACCATGTGCCTCGACTGCACCACCTCACCAGCAGGTGCAGAGGTTCCCTGTACCATGGTGACACCTTGCCTGCACCATGCTGCAATGGTGGGCTGCGGTGCAGCAGAGTGATTTTTGCACCATAGAATCGAAGGCTGTGGCACCGTCCATTGTGCACAAGGTGCGAAGAATGCGTGAATCGAACAGATCTTACATTTGTAGACAGTAAGCCTTAGCTTCCTAGACTTGCACACTGCTGCACAACATTTAAAGCACCAGGGGCTAACCCCAAACTCACCAGCGGGAGTGGTGCCGGAGGACACCCAGGATGTTGGAGACTGTGGCTGATCAGGTGATGGGGCGTCGCGAGATTCCTCCACGGGACTGCATGCCAGGCGGCCATAGTACAGTGCCAGGCAAAGTTCCAGGAGGCGCACAAACAGTGGCAGCTGCTGATCGGTCAGCGACAGATCGAGCCGCTCGCAGGAGACGTGGAAGCGCAGTGCACTTGGACGGCCACTCCCATCATAACGCATGTGAAGCCGTCCCAGCACAAAGCACCGGTAGAGCAGGGGTTCCTGGTACGCCTCAATCTTGCCACTGGCATCACGCTGCATTCAAGATGCAAAATGAGAAGCTCAGCTCTCAAGCCGAATGTGCTACTGCAAGAACAATGGCGCCTAGCATTGCTAGGTGAATTACAAAATAAAAGGTTGTACAGTTAGAGTAACTACTAATGCAATCAGCTACTGCGGCCACTGCAGACCAGAAGATGGTATTATGCCCAACAATGTAAACACTTTCAGTTACTAGGCACTTATTTCATTCCCTGCCAAAAGGGCTACCCTTGATGGGAGCAGACTCTATGTTGACAAGGAGATGGACAGTGGTGCAAGGCAAGTAAGCTAGCTGATGCATATGCTCAAACGCTCTTTCCGATGTCAAAGAATTTAGCTTTTGCTGTTTCTCTTAGTTTGCTTAGATTCACAGATACATTTTCTTCCTTTCTATGATCCATTTTTTCGTGAATGAACTGAGTCAAAGCTGGCTTAGATTTAAACAAACATAATCTCAGCTATGTTAGGAGGTGGCTTTGCTGCTACACATAGATGTACAACTGGGAAGCTAGATAAGCAATTCGGAGGACATTCTGTAGTCGTCCAACAGGATTCATTCCATAACGTGGATCTGACATTCTGCAAACCTTGTCCAGGCAAATGGTGACGTCTTCCATGGATACAAGTTTGCGCAGCACCGGGTCTTCTGTGGCCAGCTGTGCAAATGCCGGCTGCCAAGAGGCATCGGCAGAGGCCACCTCAACGGCCTTGACGTTGAGCGAGAGGACAAGGTCCTCCTCGGCATACTTGAGGATGACATTGTTGAGGACAATCGTGATGTTGTGTAGCACGCGCTGCAGCAGGCCGCCCAGGTAACCGCCAGGGGGCTGAGTGAGGGTCGGTGAGGAACTGCCGCCGTCAGGGCTGATAGCACGAGCAGAACTGCATGAAGATCAGCCTTCAGTTAAACATTCTCGTATCCCAGATGGCCGTTAAAATGTTAAAGGGGCACCAAAGAAAAATATACAGTCAAACTAAAGTGGTACATTAAGCTCTGATGTAGAAAAATTGTCACTTCTAGTTAAAGCAGAGATGTGGCTTCCTCCAGAGTTAGAAATGCTTTACGACGTTTATCTTAAGGTATTTGCTGTAAACAGACATACAAAAGGCTACAAAAGTTTATCAAACGTGGGTTCCATGACAAATGTAAATTTCTGCTCTAATAAGACATGACACTTATAATTTACTACATCACTGCATAGGTGGCGATGGCTACTATGTACACATTGAACAAGTGCTACTCGAAGACCGTTCCTATCGCTTGTCATACCCGCAAGGCTGCTGAAGGCACTTTTGTCTTTCTTGAGGGCGGCTGGCCAGTGCGAGCACCTTTGACTTGGCGGGACCCTCCGCACGCTTGAACTAACTCAGCACATTTTTTCTTCTCCCCCCCCCCCTCTCTCATCTTACAATCCCCCCTTTTCTATGCCCCAGTGTTGGGTAGCCAACCAGATGCATTTCTGGTTAACATCCCTGCCTTCGCCCTTTCTTTTCCTCCTCCTCCTCCTATTATTTGAGGCTATGTGCCCAGGTTTTGCTGTAATTCAGTTTTTTTCATAAATCCCATGTCCTGTAAAGTTTTCTGGCTGACTGTACATGCTTGCTTCCAATTCACTGTGAGAAGAACATGCATGACTATAGCCTTCAAATTCGTGGATTTTGAAGTTATTTGTAGCCCCAATGTTATCAAGCATTCATTTCTCCCTCACACTATCAACAAATTGAATAAGTTGCCCTGATCATTGCTGATCGGCAAACTGCATCAGAGTTCTGCAAAAACTTTAGGGAATTGTGTCCCCAGACTAGCTGTTGAAACTGCCCTCCCCAGCCCCCATTTTCCTAACCACCATTCTACATCGTGCTGTTGTAGCTTTCCCAACTTACAGCGCAGTTTTGGGAGTTAAAATCAAACTGATTATTATACAAGAGAAGGAGGACATTTGCATACCTTACTCGCCTAAACCGAGTTGTTGAAGGTGTTGATGACACGGAGGATGAAGAGGAGCTGGCTGAAGATTCGCCAAGCCGTAGCACGCACTCAATGGTGTTGACAGTGATGACGACAGGCTCTGAGGTGAGCTTGGTCCATGGCACATGGATGCGCAGCTCGTGAATGTGACCATTGACAAGGCGGAAAGGAAGCCGCAGCTCTTGCTCTAGAGCTTCAAGTCGTAGGTCCAAGTTGCTGAAGACAGCATCACCGCCCCACAGTGAAAGCTATGGGGCAAATAAGTCAAAGAATGATGACAGCTATACAAACGTCACTCGCCTGTGTGCCTAGGTCTCTTTGTTATCACATTCCAAGTGTCTATACATTCAATCACTGACCTACGCCTCGGGAAATCATGTTTCCATGCAACTGAGATAACCAAGATGTAGAAATCCCGGAGGAAGGTCAAACTTTAGAAAATTAGTATTACACAATTTCTAAAAGAAGAAGCTGGCATAATTTAAACTGGTAGCTGTCAAGTTTTCTTTTAATAAACCTTTCTCCATCTCACAAAACTCATTTGATTAATTACAGGACTTCTCCTGAACCCTTGATTGTGCATGCACACAGTTACTAAATCCCAACTTTATGTTCTTGGGGTGCCTGGCCAAAAAGAATCGAAGTCTTTGTGTCAAATGTGATACAAAAGTGCACCTGCTAGTGGACCTGAAGCCTGATCATGAAACATGAATGGGCGAAAAACTCATATGGGTGCAATAAACCATCAATTTCGGGTGTCACCTGTCCAATTTTTGACAATGCTCATAATGATTATCACACTTCTATTTGATGTGCCAAGGTCATTATCCAGGGGCCGTATTCTGAAATCAGCGTGCACGCTGATTGGCTGGTTGAGTAAAATTGAATGACGTCGGGCTCAACCACCCAATCAGCTCATCCAATTTTGCTAAAACAGCCAATCAGCGCACGCCTGAAAGCGAAAAAAGAAATTTCGCCTAGGCGAACGTTTGAGAATACGGCCCCTGCACACATTACTGCAGAATAACAATATTTAAATAGGTTATTGCAGCTACTCTGACGATCCTTTTTTTATTTCGGCGAATAAGAAGCTTCCGAACAATTAATTGGCATAACTGCTACCGCTGCTGTCACTTAACACTGCAACAGGTCAACAACCTGTGATCAACTGTCATAAGGAAGTTGGCATTGAATCTCCGCGGCAATGACTTAAGAATCGGCTGTTGTACTAACAAAGCTGACTATACCTCTTTTTGTGAAGGTGTACGATTGAACACGTCACAAAATTGCCAAACACTCTTTTCGTGGAAGCAATGCTTCATTACAATTGAAGAAATAAATGATCACGGGGTTAGAGCAACCCGGACAACGAGATGCATGCATTACGTAATGCTAGCCTCCCCTTTACCTTTTCATTCTTTCTTTCTCCCTTTAAGAGCAAATACACTAGCACACAAAACCACATCATTTACTAACACAAAGCAGTGTGACGAAACGCACATTACCCAACCGCTCGAAGAGTACGCTAATATTAAGAGGTGGATTAATTCGCCAGCGAATATCTTATACCACATCCGCATATTATATAAACAAATAAGCGCGGTGTCGTTACCTGGGAATCCTCCGGTCGAATATTTTTGACGTACTTGCTCACATAGCTGAGGATCAGAGGAGTCACGTACGATTCTATTTTGAACATGACTCCTCAGGGATCGCTCTTCGCTCTGGAAGGGAATGATATCGCGCATGAGACACGAAACACCGGCCGTCGAAGACGAGCACTATCAATCTTCTGAAGTTTAAGTTTAGACGGCCGCGCTCCGGCCATCAGATACAACTCGCGATGGACCCAAACAAGGCAACGGGTTGCGCAGCTGATGATAGTGGTTATTTACACGTAGTAAAGATCGGTGCTACCTGCGACTAGCGTCTCGCTAGATCCTCCATGTTTACACGGGCCAGCGCCTACCGAAGGCTGCGTGCAAGGACACTAGCACGCATGTGATGGTGCGACGCTGTTCCGATGCCTCGGGAAGAGGGCGGCTGTAATCCCAGTCGCTCGAGGGGGGCTACCTACGCTTGCCTGCGCAGCTGATTGACGCTCCTGAAAGCTACCTGAAAGTTTACCGTGGGCGCCGCCATGTTTTTTCAGGGTTGCCGCTGCCGTGCTAAAATCCCGCCATATCGTCGCCGCAACCTCGAAGCAGCAAGCGTTACATTCGCATTTTCCTTACGCCCTTTGCTTTCCAATATCTATCGGGAACCAGAGTCAGCCAGCACGGACGACCGTCTGCACATGTACTTCTGTTCATATATTTGAAATAATGAAGTCATGGGGCTAGTTTTCTCAACCTCCACAGAGAGATTGTGCTAGACACTTGTCCATGTTTGCGCTTTTTCCAAAATTCATCACAGACATATTAAATGCTGTTTGTGTTCTTGAGTGATAACTAGATAAGAGCATTCCCCATCCTATTCGACTTTATTGCGCAAGACGGGAGTGAGATACAACCCACAGGTCTCATTAACAGTAGTACTGAACTAAAGCATAAACCACCACATACATTGTTTTAATAGAAAAATTACATTGGTCTTTGGATGCAAATTAGGCAGGTGTACCAGCCATAATGAATTGAGAAATCCTTTCACTGTTCCATCTTATGATGGAACAGTGAAAGGATATCGCAGTGTGTATTTGTGATCCCCAGTTCACAAGCATCGACTGATTTCTGAACTAAACCTTGATACATTTGCCTACCATTTCAAGCACTGCACAGGTAATCACAAAGTTATAGTCCGGTGCAGAGGCATGTACAGGACTTTGAAGTTTTGAACGGATCATTGTGTTCGATTTCCATGAACGCCTAGCTCAGCATGTAAAAATATGTTAAAGTGTTAAAATTCTTTCGACATCTTCATAAAAACCACAAAGGCTCAAAAACATTTCTCTTTTTATCAACATACCTTTTTTTTTACCATTGTTACATTACCACACCAAACCTTTCGCTATGTTAAATTGAAGCAGTACATGCAATATGTGTTCCTCTCACAATTTTTTTTTCTTTGGTGATGAAGTAACAACACATACTTGTTGAGCAGTTTTTGTTTCATGCTCATGATGGTGGCATGAGGATCTTTTATTATGTAGAAATTGTGACATTTGAGACAGCATGATAATAAGCACTTGACATGAAAACGAAGGTATTTAATATTGCACAAGATAGCAACGTAAGTACAATCTGACGTCGATGATAAAACATCGCTGTGAGGTAAATGTAAATTACAATGTGTACAACGTCGTCCAGCTGTTTCCCACCGAATAGAGGATTTTTTCTCTACACAAAAAAAAAAAAAAAAAAAAACAGTGAGCACAGGTCATGACGAGTAGACACGATATCACTTCAGCCGTTGACAGCCACAACGGCTTGCAAGCACACTTGATTCGGAACGAGTCCAGCTCAAACCTCTCTTCACTCCACAACGTGCAAGGTCACACAATGACACACAAACACACTTCCATCCTTTGGGGTGACGCTGGTCGAGGGCACTCTCAGGACAGCATTTTGCCGAACTGCCGTAGGTGGTAGATACTATTCGATAACCTAGAAAGGAAAAGAAGAGGTGTTTGCATAAAATGTTTGTGGTTCGCTCTTGCATTGCATTCTAGTTACCTTACTTGCACAATAGTATAATGCGGGGAGTGACTTCCATCACTAAAATATTTACACAGTCAATCCCCGTTAATTCAACCATGATTAATTTGACTTTCTTGCATAATTTGAATGCATTGGAAAGTCCTGGTGAGAAACTATACATTGGCAATGGAAGAAAAAAATTGTTTAGTCGGAATGCTAAAGCATGCCACTTTAGTTCATTCGACCACCACCGGTGCCCTTATCAGCGCACAGTGGTCACTAATTAGAGCTTGAAAACACAATAAATCCAGCAGATGGCAGTACTGCTTCCCTAGGCATAAAGCAGTTTCATCTTTATCTTTCAGTCGCTGACACTCCTTCCGCCAGTAAAGTCATCTGTTCCTGCTTTTTCATGTGGTATCACAGCTCCATATTCAGCAGTCTGCTTCGTCTGTTCAGCATGATGTTGCATGGCAATTGCACAGTGACGTCAAGAAAGAATTTCCTCGGGATCTATTTCTTAATTTAGAAAAAAAATTGGAATTAATTCATTTTGTCACTATTTGTTAACCCATTCGTTTCCACAGTTGGCGATTTGGCGATTCGCCGGCCGCTCAAAGAACAGCTGTTTCTGGCTATTTGTCATAGATGGCAGCACATTGCGGGCTATTTTCTAGCTGTTTTGGGTCATGCACGCTAGATGGACATATTTGTCTACACTTTCAGCCGGAGTTGTTCGTAAAACAATGGAAACATTCCTGCTCGTCAGACTCCCACTTGTAGCCGTTGCAACCAGAGCACCAGGCTTGAAAAAAAGCACACAGGCTTCTGGGTGGGCTCATCTTTTTCAGCACATACCACCGAAAACTTTAAGGCAGAACCATTCAATGCTGTGCTTAGTTTTCGGGGGCCAAATTCAAAAGCCCAAGAGGCATTCTCATTGCAAAAAAAAAAAAAATGCAGAAGTGCAGTTCGCGTTCCTGCTTGTCTTGAACTTTTATTATGCTCACTTTATAGTTTTTTACTGCATCTGACGTGGAAGCCTTTTGGGAACAGAATAAATCAGACATTTTGTAAATGCGATGTCTTTAGCAGCATTTCAAGGAATTTTCTTACAATGCGGAACACCAGGCATGATGGAGCACCGAATCGGCGGAAGCGAAGGGGTTGATTTGACTTTTTGGTAATTTAGACCAAATCTTGTGGTCCTGCAATGGAGTCTACTGTAATGGTTAAGCCAATCCGACTCAAACACTCAATTAATAGTTTTAATTATTTTTGGTTTGAGAACCAACAACTTGTGCTGGCTTCCACTCCAGTGGATTATCCTGACTCTTAGATTCCTGATCATTGTCCTTGAATTCCTAGTGGTGTCAGGTTCTGGGCAACCTTAACTGGAGTGTGGCTTGTGTCCCCCTTCAGTGTCATTTACCATGGGGTGACAAAACAGTTCACAATTAGAAATAGATTTGAATTAAATTTAAAAAATTAAATTATGGGGTTTTACGTGCCAAAACCACGATCTGATTATGAGGCACGCCGTAGTGGGGGACTCCGGAAATTTGGACCACCTGGGGTTCTTCAACGTGCACCTAAATCTAAGTACACGGGTGTTTTCGCATTTCGCAAAATAGATTTAAAATGTCAATTGATTCGGTCAGGCTGCCAATCGATTGTGTACATAACATTTAGCTTAGCTCTTTCCTAATGTCCATGAGTGGCCAAATCTAACAATAAAGTTGGACCTTGCCTTGATTTCATATCTGCGTTCTATTCAGTTTTGACGGGTACGGTATGTGAGACATCTATTTCAGCATGGTTCCGGAACAGAAGTCAACTTGCAATATGCAGGAAATTCTATTCAAACTGATTATGCAAATCTTTCATGAAAGAAAGGCAAGAAAAAGTTTTAATGTTGAGAGAGGCCGTACCTGCCAAAAGCGTTAAAGAGAGAGACGATCTCGGACCGTGTCAGATGGAACCTGGGGTTCTCGGGGGGCAGGCGTGATTTGTCCGTGAAGAGGATCTTCATAGCTGTGCCGAGACCCTGTACCTACAGGTACAAAAAAAAACAAAAAAAAAACAATGCATATCAGCTGAAACTTGATTCTAATGATAATGCTGTCACGTTATAGTGACAATGAACTTTGAAAATCAAAACGTGGAGTTCAACGTCTTGAACAACGCCCCAAATTCAACGTCCTGAAATTGCACAGTTGGTTACGAGAGTTGCCACAGTGGAAGGTTCTGAATTAATATTGACCACCTGAGTTTCATTAATGAGCACCGAAAGCCTGGTACACAAGCATTTTTGCCTACTGCCTGCATCAAAGGCTGCTGCAATCGAGAGTCGAACACACGACCTCATTCGCAGCAGCACCACGCCATGGCCACTGCACAACCGAAGTGGGAGAAAGTGAAGAATCAAACACTGCCAAGAGTGTGATCAAAGAATCTGACCCTTTATTGGGGAACGCTTGTGCCCAGAAGGACGAGCAATGTTCAAATTACAGTGAAAGCAATGAGCCCAGTTGGCGGCCAATGAATTTTAACTCGAAGGTCGAGTTCCTCCTCTGTTTATATGATACATCTCACCGTACATTCCCGAGTACAGTAGACTTCCGTTAATTTCACTCTGGTTAAGTCGATCCTGACCGGCGCTCATGCACATATATCGGCTCAAACTTTTGTTATTTTGATCCTAAAATTGGCCTGCTCGGTGCAACAGGATGCAAAACCAAAACCGCCTTTGCGGCGTTCATATGCTTTACCGCATACCACAGTTGTATTGTGGCGAAGCTGACTTTAGAAAACCGGCCGCCATTGTGCAACAGATATTAGACCTTTGTCCAATTTTCGCACAAAAAAATTGGGTGCGCGTTAGATTTCTACTTTGTTTAGAAGCACTAATGCCATTTTTACATTAGTTTTCAACTTTGAATACACAAAAATTTAACTGGACACATATTTGATTTGGGGGCATGTTAGAATTTCGGCTATCTTCATCTAA
The DNA here is from genome assembly GCF_013339745.2 of Dermacentor silvarum. NCBI lineage: Eukaryota > Metazoa > Arthropoda > Arachnida > Ixodida > Ixodidae > Dermacentor > Dermacentor silvarum. Next base: position 25,957,573 of record NC_051160.1, on the reverse strand, counting down.
ATGAAACAGCATATGGTTTGGTGTTTTTTTCCGCATCTTCTTTAATTCGACCCACCTGATAATTCGATCAATTTTGTCGGTCCCGTCAAGTTCAAATTAAGAGAAGACTGTAATTGCTAGTGCTTGGGTGCATATGACAACATTTGCATTCTGCATGTAATCTGATTAACTCTCTTTTGCTATACAATTAGCACCAACATTCAACAAATTTCGAATATGGTGGGCGCATCTTGCGCTGAGCTATATATAACTTGATAACAGTGATATTCTGGAGAAAAATAGCCACCGGCAAAAAAAGGAAGACAAAGAACGCGCAACAGTACAGTGCATTCCAAAACCAAAGGTTACGAGATCCATACCTGAAGTTTGCCCCAGAGCCGGCACTTGTCACATCCGACGCAGTCCATAATCCTTGAGATGTTCCTGAAGTGTGCCTTGAACTCTTCCTGAAGTGACGGAGCAAAACAAGTCACAGCTATAAACAGATTGCAAATTTGTAAGCAAAGTGGCTATTGTGATGCATAGAGTACAAGAGCACCTATTTAGCTATAACAATTATGCATGCGATTACTACAGCCAGATGAATGGTTACTCCTCTCCTCTTCTTAACAACTATCTTTGGGATCAAACTTTCAAAAAGCTGCTCTCATGTATTAATCTCATCTTCCATCAAAACTATATGGTGTTGCAATTGGATTGGACTGCAAATGAATTGGATTACAGAGGAGTAGCATGTACTGAGTTAGTAGGCATGCATTCATGTTGAAATTCAGCATGGCTAACAAAAGAAAATAAGGAAGCGGACAAATTTCTCAGGCCATTGTGTTCGTTCCTTCGTCTACATCTGTTAGCCTAGCCGACTTTTCAGCTTCAACTGGATTGCAGTTGGATTTCAATTAGCAAGCTCATGCACGGGCCTCACTCAATGAGGATGGCCATCTTGACTGCAGAGAAGCCAACAGAAGAGCTAATGGATGTTCACAAAGTCACACACTGCAGTTTGTCTATATATAGGTTGAATGGTGTTACATAGTTGTAATTTAGGCATTGCAGTGATAAACTGAGGTAATTGCTTTAAGCGCTGCAATCGGGACAATTAATTTCTTAACACTTCACGATAGTGGGGATACTTTAGCACGAATAACGAAGAGGCTACGTCAGGTTTTCCTTTTTCCTTCCTTGCACTTCCCTTTCCTGCAAAGCCCTGAATAATCTTGCCTATATAATCAGTCACAACACCCTTTCAGTAGCTACAACATCAAGATGTTCAATAATACACACATAAAGCCCTGTAAAAAAAAGCAATTGACTCCAATTAGGAAATTTCCAATTGGTACAAATGGGAAAATTTCCAATCGTAAATTAGTACATAATTGGACCAATTAGACCAGCTGGAACGTGACCAATTGGTTTTCGTTGGAGTGATTAATTGGTACTAATTGGTTGAAACCAATTGACTGGAATGACCAATTGTACCAATGGGCAATGCCGATACACATATATACCCCACAAAGCAAACCTAAATAGGATTCCAGCTGTCAGAAACAGGTTTGCTATAGCCTTAGTACTGCATGCATACATAGCTATAACTCATTCCAGTTACTTTGAATGGGTTCATACACTGGAAATATGATTTTCCAGTTGGTTACATTCTAGTTTATTCCTATTGGTAGTCCAATTAGACTTAGTAGTTGGGAATGTAAGGTGGGCCTAGCTGGTTCAAACTGGCAAGTCCAATTGGACTCAATTGGTTGCATCCGACTCAATTGTAACCAATTGGAGGTAATGATTTCCCACTTGGTTCGAACCAAGTCCAGTTGTACTCAATTGGTTTCACTGTGACTCAGTCGTAACCAGTTGAAACTAGGGATTTTCCAATCGGTTCCAATTGGGTCCAGTTCATTACAACTGGCAACTCCAATTGGTTTCTCCTCTAACCGAATTGTAACCACTTGGGAGTAAGGATTTTCCAATTGGTTCCTATTGGGCCCAGTTGATTCCTATTGGAAAAGCCAATTGGAGTCATTTGTTTTTTGTTTTTGTTTTTGGCTGGAAGGAGATACACATTTGTTCACTATATAGTCAAACCTCGTCAAAACGAATTCGTATACAGCACAAAAATATCTTTGTTATATCCAATACTTGTAAAAGCATATATTCATGATATTGGCGAGAAACATTTCAGATTTAGATTTACTTCGATATATCTGATAATTCGTTATTGCATTCTCGTTCGTTATATCGACATTTGACTGTACTATGTTGTTACCTTAAGCTTGAGTGCATCCTTCTGCCCGTTGAACATAGCACTGTCATTGAAATGGTGCGGGAATTCCCTGCAGGGAAGAAAAAAATGTATCGTGAGAAGAGGTCAAATAAGGCGACAGCCAACAGATTAATAAATATTAAACAACACAATTTTTGTGCTGCTGATGAAAAACAGACAACAAGAAGGTGAAAGTTTAGCTCTGTGTGTGAAGGAAATGCAGCATCCGCCACTGAATTACCATAGTACGAGAGTTTTGCCCCGTGTCTGTCCTCTTTCATTCTCACCTATTCTATGTATGTCCATTGCAGTATGAAAGCCTCTGCAAGCAATATCCAATTAATAGTATCTGTCTCGAGTCAGCTGAGCTGTATCATGTGCCTGCTAATTGCTTAATTTAATCAAGCCACCTAATTCTCTGCTGTCCCCAACTGCATTTCCTTTCCTATTCAGTGACTACTTCCTTGCCTGTTAAGCTAATCGACCAGTGGTTATTTGTTCTGCGCATTACAATGGCCTGCCCAGCTACACTTCTTGTACTAAGCATTTCGGACCTAAAAAAGAACTGCCAGAAGGGATATGCATTGACAGAGATAGTAAGGTATAGCGTTGAGTTTGGACTGGTCATACAGTGTTCAAAGTACATGTGGGTGTGATGTCTAGGCACAACGCAGCATGCAAGTAAACTCCTGCTGGGTAGAAGGAGATGAGACCAATGGGAAACCATCAGCGTTCCAAAAATGTGGAAAATTCTGAAGGGCGTTCTATTCCGCCTCTTGAGGTATGTGCCTGTGACCTAATGGTTAGAGTACCAAACTTTTGTGCTGCATGTAGAGTAATTGAATCTGGCTAGCGGTCATTATTAATTATGTATATTTATTTATTTATACATATAAAGAAACATATACACTCAGAACATCATGCCAATGGCTAAAATTCACCTGGAGTATCCATACATTTGCTATCACAATAAAATGGAAAGCTCAAAATGTCACGTCAGTAGCCCCATGAGAAAGTGCACGTACCTAGCAGCATCCAGGAGCGCTCGCACCGCAGTGGGGACCGTCTCGTCCTCGGCGCTCGTGTAGAACGTCTCGTGCAGCAGGTAGGGTGCCGCCTTGGCCAGCGCGCCAAGCTCAATGAGGTAGACGAAGTAGAGGTTACGGAGCCACTGGGGTCCCTCGCCTTTGGTCAACAGAGGGTTGAAGCGCCGCTCGAACTCGGCCGTGTTGGGACCCCAGGTGACCTGGCCCAGCGGACCGTCTCGGATCAGGTAATTGGCGCAGAGGTGCACGTTGATGCTGGCATGGAGGCCCGAGATGGCGCGGTAGAAGGCCCGCTTCTCCAAGCACATGGCTGGAACAAGAGGATGCGACAGTCGGGACGATAAGTACTCACGGCTGAACCACAGCTTCCCGAAAGGAGAGCAAAGCCAGCCAGACAGGCCAGCAAGTGTCCCGAGTGTCCTGCTTAGGGACCACACGTGTGGGTTTCAACACAATAGACACCCTTAAAACAGTACAGACACAAAATTTTTAAGTGAAGCTGGATCTTTGCCGATTCCCTCCACTTTGCAGATGCTGCTGTCTTGCCGGTTAAACAACAACTTGGGCCGCTCAGTATGTGCAACTGGGCATATGCCACTTTTTGCTCCCACATGAGGTGTGATGAAAGAATGTTGATGCGACCCAAACCGTGCCCCATAATCTGCAACAAGCTAATGGGAAAGGGGCACTCCCTAAAGTGACCACAGTTCTGGTGTCACTGGGCAGGCAGCACTAATATACACAGGAGAGGTATTTGTTTGCAATGCCCAATCCTGGTGAAAGGCCCTTTAATGAATACTTGTCTCACATTCAGCCTCAATATAAAACATTACAGTACAGTCCTGTCATTTACTTTCGAATACATTATTGCTGGAAATTCTGTTTTTGTGCCTTCATTTTATTATGTTTAGGCTCTTATTTGCGCTAATGACCTGCCACCAGGGCTCTTTAGATGTTGACAAGCACTGAAATAAACAATAATGAAATAGCAGGGAGCAGCTGATTCTCTGGCTGCTTCCATTAGAAGGATTAAGGGGACCATGACACCAAATTTTGGAGCTTGAAGTATGCCTTGCATGTTAAACCGTATGCATCCCACAGTATGCTCGCAAAATTAGAGTGCATTTACTGTGGCATATTAGTTTTACATTTGAAATTTTTTTTATACTGCAGCAGTGTGTACAGTAGCTTGGCAAAACTGATGGGTGATAGCATTAAGTGCGTTCTGTGTTGTCAATGTGCGCAGTATATGTGTCATTTTGTTTTCGCATGTGCTTCTCAGCGGAAAGCCTGAGATCCACTCGCACAGTGGTGGGCATGCACCCCGAGGTACAGTGTGCATGAAATCTTGCTCAATCTATAGTAATGTTGGTTTAAGTGGCTCCCGCACTTCACAATGTTACGCAAGCCACACCAAAATATATGGCAGTCACTGTCGGTGGGAGGGGCTTGACACCAGCGATTTCAAATTGAAATTTCAGTTGAAATGTGTGCCCAAAGCCTCTTTTTGTTGTGCATATGCATAACTGTATTGGCCCCCCCCACTTTCAGTTAAGAAACACTAGCCTTTAAAAAACACTACCAAGCAGGGCTGTGAGCTGCACATTGAAAAATAAACTGCTATGTCTGTAGTACAATCGGCTTCTGGTAATTTGACCTTGACGGGACTGATGAAATCGATCAAATTATCCGGCGGGTCAAATTGAACAAGATGCAGAAAAAAAAAAATGCCAGAACACACTGCCGATCCATTTGGCAGTATTTGACCGATTCTAACATGACCCCCGAACCAAAACCACACCCACTCTCTATGTGTCCAGAGTACTAAATTAGGTCATTAAAGCACCTAAACAGAGTAGAAATATAACGCGCACCCGATTTTTTAGCAAGACAAATTGTTGCACAATGGCAGCCGTTTTTTTTTAAGTCAGCTTCGCCGCAATACATCCATGTTATGCGGAAAAGCTTGCGAACATTGCCAAGGCGGTTTTGATTTCGTGTCCGATTGCACCACGCAGACAATTTTCGGCCCAATTTTTCTTCAAAAGAAAGGCGCGCGTTAGAATCGGGTAAATACCGTAATGAAACATTGTGGGTAACAGTTATTGCTTGAAAATTTTCCTAGGGCAGGCCGAAAATAGGCGTTTTTGGTGAGATGTGAAGTGTGCTCAATGCATTGACGGTACTCTAAGCTCCGCTGAGACACGCTGACACTAAAGGGGTCGCTATCAGGGTCACCACAGGGGTCAGGCACGTGCGTGATGACTGGTCAAGTTCGAATTATCCAGCGATGGTCAATTTTAGTATCGAAACAACAAAACTTTGGGCCCATAAAATTGGATGGGTGCTGGCCGGGATCAAATTAACCAAAATGTCGAATTAACTGGAGTTGAATTAACGGAAGCCTACTTTACAGCCTCTAAGCACACAATGTGCCACTTTTGTGACATTGGTAAGCCTTGTCCCCTTTAGCTGCAGAAATAATAATGAAAAGAAAGCTAAAGAGAAAAAGCACATTCAAATGATCTCACCATTGAGGTTCTTGGAGGTTGTGTATGGGCCATAACCAACATTAGGTCTGAAAACCAGAGGAATTACTTATTAGTCGAAGGAATTTAGCAACCAGCAAAGCACAAATGCTTCGTAGGCTTCGTGGTAGTACCTGCACTTGTGCGAATCACGGTTCTGCCACAAGCTTACCAACAGACTTTTGCTATGTGAAGCAATTAGAAAGGAAGTGTGAACATCAAATGATCAGTGCAAAATAAGATTGACTCTAAAGTAAAAATGCTTACTCTTCCATGGTTATCTCGCTGTTAAAAAAAATTAATAAAAGAAAGAAAAAACAAACAAAACATAACGTGAGGGACCATTCTACTGAAGAACTCTGCCAATCAATGTGAAAAATTGGCAAGCTGTGTTCTGTAGCAAGGTGTGAGACTGGGCTGGTTGGTATTTCATATTGATACGACCAGCGCAATAACGAACACAAAAAAGAGGCGACGAGGACAAGCGCTGGTTCTGTAACCTAAGGTGGCAATCACATCTAAGTTAATTCTGATGTACTTTAACACAGTTTCATTCTGTGCCAATGCAGCCATTTTAGGCTGCACAATAATCATGCTGTCGCTCAAGACCAAACACATACAGTGGGTTAAGTCACAAAAACGTACATCGTTTCGGCCACAATAGGTCTCGCTCATAACTGTAAAGCTAGCTTTCTTGCAGAGCAGTTTGCCAAGGTAATCGCAGGGTTGTCGTTTTTACGATTGTGTGTGAGCACAGTGTGCGACTCTTATAACGTGGAAAATGTGGGTCTCACTCAGCTAAAAAAAAAAATCTTTGGTATTTCCAATTGGGACCCAACTGGTCCCTCAATTGGACTTGTTGGGACTAATATGAAAAGTAATAATAATAATAATAATAATAATAATAATAATAATAATAATAATAATAATAATAATAAATAAACAATAACACCCCACATGGGTTTGTATAGGTCCTTAATTTTACACAAGTAAACCTAAAACTATTTTCAATAAACTTATTAGTGCATAAGCACACTCCGGCAATTATTATCAATCACATACCCACCATTCATCACTTCACTATGAGTGATGCACATCAGGTGCTACATGCACAAGCAAAATTTGGTTGAACAAGTGGTGCCAGTAGTTCAAGACAAATTAGTAAAATTTCAAGGCAGATTTTTAACTTCACAAAAAGCTAACTGCTTCTCTCCATTGATCCCACCAAAATACAGATATATTTTATTTCAAGACTAACATTAAAATTATGCTATTATTATTATCAACTATTTTGCTGTTTCACAGGATTACTCATGCAGCGACTTCTGATTGGCACATCAAGCCCCAATGATGTCCAACTGGAACCAAATGGACCTATAATGATGCTCATTCAAACCAAATGGACTTTCAATGATGTCCAATTGGAACCAATTGGGTCCCATTGAAACACCAAATTGGACTGGATGTTTTTTTTTTCTTTTGTTCAGTTTTTTACTGTGCAAAATCAGATGCAAGGAGCAGGCCCCATCACATGCAGTTAGCACTTTGTCTTCATTTGAACAAAGACTGGTGTTGGCATTAGTTGGGCAAACATGCAATGCATGGAAAGGCATTTTCAAATTAGGAAAAAGGTCTATTCGGAGCACTGTTATTGCACAGTGTGAAATGGACACACCTACACTGAGCAACAGCATACAAGAAATATTTTGGAGGTACAGTTCATGCGGTTGCTGCTTTTTAAGGATGTGAAACAGGCAGTGCCTTACTTGAAGCAATTCTCCTCGTAAATGCTCTTCCAAATTCTATGTGCAGAGCTTCCAGCATAGCCTGTGTAGCGTTCCGGATTTAGACTCAGGTCAACGTACTCCATTCCTGCCGAAGACTCATCTGTAATGCAAAGCAATGGTATTTTTTGTAATGTCATGCCTAATCTATGAGAATGCCAATCAAAAACAGACTGCAAAACTTTTTTTTTATCATGTTGTGGCTTAGTATGCTATACGTAGAATATCTCGCCAAGCAAAGTCACACCATATGCAAGGCTCTTATCAACCATCTTGCCCAACCTATACGTCAACTGTTTTCCAAGCAGGCCACCGGCCTTTCTTTTTCAATACCAGCTATGTGAAAACAACGTAGCAAACAGAGAATTGTTTTTCATTAGAGCTAATTAACATACTACTAAAGAAATATCTCCACACAGGCGCTACGAAAAGGTTGCAGCCTACAGGGACACCTATTTCCAAACTTATCTAATATGCGAAATATCTCAACAAAGCTATTACGAAAAGGTCACAGCATGTGGCAAACAGTTATGTGCAATCCTATGCAATGTAGGAAATGTCTCACGACAGGATTTACTGAAAGATGGCAGAACATGAAAGACACTTATCTCTAATATCATTCAATGTCAAGTGACCTATACAAAAAAATGTATAATTTTAGAAATATAAGCTCTATAAGCAAAAGCATAAGGAACAATGCAGAAAGCACAAAAAAATAAAAAATAGTGTGCCCTGTCTTATACAACTTAAAAATCTCGAATAGTATTTTTCAGAAAACCAAACTCAAATGTTATCTTTTCCATTTCGCTGAACTTGTTTAACTCGCATAAGAGTTTCTTAAGTGACTCACAAATTTCTTACCATCCATCTCACAGAAGTTGTCCTGAGAGTCGTCATGCTTCTGCCATCGTTCAAATTCCTTGTAGCTTTCATCACTGCATGCAACAGAAAGATAATAAAAACACATTATGTTGTACATGCCACTTATGCAACTCTAAAGTAACGATGACATCGCAAGAGTCTACCCAACCCAACTCCAAACAAGTGAATCATTTTTTTGCTTGTGTCGCTTATTACTGATGCTATTATAATCTAACGAACAGCAAAGCAATGTTATCTAAGAGCTGTATGCAAGCAACCAAGCCAGCAAATTTAGGGATCCAGATGTGATGTAGGACAAGTAAATATGCTACGTTCGAACATCATTATAACAATGTTGCACCAGAGACAATACTTTCATTATACTCGATATTTATTATAAACATATATTAATTACATGCTGATTACTTCGTTACATCCAATAATTAGTTGTTTCTATGTTTATTATAACAAGGTTCGATTTATGCAAGTATTCAATGAAAAATCATTCAGAGGGGAATTACAGTTTGCTTCTTTTCATTCAGAAACAGTGAATTCAACATTAGTTTCGGTTCAGACATGCTAAAATTTAACACTAAAACATGACAAAGCATTTGTAAACTAAATTTAATTTAACATCTGGACAACTTGAACTTTACCTGCATGACCTGTCTGGGCCAACTTAATAAAAGTGAACACAAGCCCACTGAATCTATATTACACTAAGCAAATGATGTCGATCTGTCTCGTTCAACAAAGGATTTGTCTAAACAGCCTCACCCTCTCATCCCGAAGAGAGTTTATTGCGTGAAATGAATAGGTGGATGACATCTCGTCTGGTCAGGAAGTAGATTCATATTAGAAAGACAGTTGTTAACAGAACACCGACCAATTCATTCTTCGACAACATCATTTTGATCGGCGTTCTGTTAACCGCTTTTTAACAGCGCAGCTATTTAAGCTTTTCGTTTCCCCACGTAACGTTCGCAAGAACTCTCCTAGCGATGACAGTCACTGCGCACAGCAGCGCCTCGCTTCACCTCGTGATAGCCAATTGATAGCCAATCAATAGCTAATCTATAATCGATTAATAATCAGTGAATTCCGGAAAATGCTGGGGATGGCTTGGTAATGCTTAGCCTAGCTCAAATGCGTGGCCAATACCTTGCGATAGCCAATCAATAGCTAATCAATAATCGATCAATAATGAATAAATTCTGTAAATGCTGGGGATGACTTGGTAGTGCTTAGCCTAACCCAAATGCGTGGCCACTGCCTTGCGATAATTGATAATCGATCAATTATCAAAAAAATTACGGAAAAGTATAACCCATAAGGCCAGGACCAGCTAGGTGCCGATCAGCTCCACTGTTTGTTTAGCCTTGCACCACTAGTGCAAGCTACGCTAATTTTTTTAAGTAAGAGTTTATTGGCATAAGCAAACCTTAATGGCATACAAAGAAAAAACAGCTTACCTAATGGTATTGTCAACTGTACCCAGGCCGGCGTGGTTCTCATCACACGAGTCTTGTTCATTTGCTCCTCTGGAATACTGAAGGAGAACCACACCAAAATGCATCAGCAAGATTGCACAAGAAAGTAGCATGGTGTGCAATCAAAGATCCCAATTAAAGATACCAATTAAAAATCCCAATTAAGATCGCAGTTAAAGATCCCAAACAAAGCCACTGCCTTCTGAATATGCCATAGTGGTAGGAATCATTTCAATGCACTCTAAAGAGTTTCACGTAAGACACAGCAATACAAACCGAGGTTAATTCTTAATTGAAATTAACCTTACAATATGAAAAATACTGGTTTGATTTCTCAGCATGTTCACTGTTTATTAAACATTCGCTGACAAGTAGGGACACTGTGAACAGGCACCCTGCTTTATATTAGTAGCAGCAAGAATAATCTGCACCACAAACCGAAACATTTGAAAAGTTTATTTATGAAATAGTCATGTAATAGTGGCCAAAATTTCAACTGCCATTAAAATCGGCTCGTTACAATAAAATCGTAGAAGCTGGCAGGTATGAAGCTGTTTGATGTAGCTTTGATGCATAATAATTCAAAACTAAGCGACTAAAATAATTATGATTCACGAAAAGTTGCGTACAAAGGAACAATATCAAAGGGCACAAAATTGATTGTGCTATGGGTGTTTTATGGACTTTCATTTGTTTTTGTCTTTTTTTAAAGCCTGCACCTGTACAGCTGTGTAGGAAAATGGTAGCTATTCGCAGAGTTATAAAACTGACAGGAAATGGGTCATTAAAACACAAGATTTACCTTAGACACACTGTCGTTTGGAATGTAATTCCTCTCATGGCCTCTGATGCTCTGAGGAAGGCTGTCCTGCGAGTCAAAAATTTCTCGGTATAAACAGCAATAGTGAAGTAGTGATGACTGCATTTAGATACACTGACAGAACTTGACAGAATGCAATAAGAATGCTCATGAAATGCATCTGTGATCGTTGGAGACTGTGCTTCCCGAGTTTGGAATATAGTTATACTCGTTACATCAGCTTGCAGTTGTTAAATAACATGCCAGTGTATACGGTTGGGCAAGCTATCTTGAAGCTGGCCTTCTGAAAACAGTGCGGACAATTAGACAAAAGAAAGATAGAAGGATTGCTACAGCGGCTGGGCTGTCTGCATTAATTCTAGCTGCTGTTCACAGGTCTGCACTATTTTAGCATCAAATACTACTTTCAACTAATTTGCATTGTGCTCCGGGTAATAGCAAAGAAGACACACAGTTCACTACATTAGGTTACAAGCGATGCAAATGACCAAATTTTTCAAAATTTTTGGGTCAGATTTTACAGAAAAGGACACCGCACTCAGCAGCTGAGCTTCACCACGCTGCACACACTGTAATGCGCAGAAGCTGCACCACTTTAATTAATGGGTGACGGTAATTTTATCAAAAGACTTTAAGAAAGTCCATGTTACCTTCTTTTCGGCAGTCAGTCAAAACTAGTTTCGAGATATACCGCATGATGAAGAAAAACTGACTTTCATAAAATTAGCCTCCACTTCCTAGCATTTGCCTCAATGCCAAATCTACTCTTATCGAAGAGGGGCTTGTAACACCACGTGAATATGAAGCATTTGATGTTGGATGGCTGTTTAATAAAGCAAATGAAGTAACAGTTAAAATGAAGTCGCATCCAACACGGAAATGCCTATAATTGTTATAAGCATATATTCGTAACATGCCGACATCAGCGAGAAACATTTTAGGAATATGTGTCGTTATATCCAACAATTCGTTATATTCATGTTCGTAATATTGAGTTTGGAGTTTGGTTGTACTATATGCTTTAATGAAGTGGTAGCTGAAGAAGAGAAAACTGCATTAACTACCAAAGCCTGCATAACGGTGGTGTTGCGTAAGTAGGCACAATATTGTCATGCCGTGAAAGTAGAGTGCTACAGGAACTAAAGATTAAAGCACCTATGACTGTAAATTACATAGGCAATAGAAAGAATTAAAGAGACACCATTTTAAAAGCCAGCCCCCTCCCCCTCCTCGGAAAAGAAAGCAAGACATCTTTAAATGTGCACACATGTTTGCAATGTGCATAATGTGAACATACGCAGCACATTATAGGTCCATTATAGCTTAACTGCTACATCGACTTGCTTTGAGAACAAGTCAACAAACACTCACAGTGCCTGCCTAGATGTCCAAGAAACAAAGGAGACAGCATATAATCAGCAACACAAATATTCACAATTGGTTTACAAAAACTTTCAAGAATACCGTAGAACATATAGCACAAAATTTCCTACAAAAGTGACTGTGATCGTTTGACTACCGTTCGAATAATGGGTTGTACACGGCTACGTCCAATCTTCGAGCTGGTGGCTTCATACATCTTTGTGGCATAATTTATTACGCTTTACGTTTCCAACTTTCCGAAGCAATCGTATTTTTCTAAACGCTGTGAAGACAGTAAGTTTCCGCAGACATGCATAATTGCAAATTGTTTCATTTGTACCTCAAACTTTTCTGTTGTTGCAAACTGATAAATTTGCAAAGTCACAAAGCAATGTGAAGATTAACGTGTAATAATTGTGAATTGTTGCAAGTGATCAATCTGTGAAGTCAGAAAACTGTTTTGCAGTGTCCTGTAGCCACCAACACCAGAGGTCCCTCTAGTGTTTTTTGTAGAAAATTCTATGTTATAACCAGGTAAATCCTAGGCATTTACAATATCACTTGTAAATCACAGTCAATAAAGAACTTAGGATAAAAGTTTACCACAAGAGCCCTTAAAGTAAATTATGGGGTTTTACATGCCAAAACCATGATCCGATTATGAGACAGGTCCAAGTGTGGCCCTCTGGAAACTTGGACCACCTGGGGTTCTTTAACGTGCACCTAAATCTAAGTACACGGGTGTTTTATCGAAGTGAATTGAAACAGAGAAATCATTCTCTTTGGCACCAATTGCACAAAATTTTATGAGGTTCATTGCATTTAAAGGAAAAACCTAAAATCTATACTGGGAGCAGAATTTTTTTTATTTACGCCAAATATCCCTTCATCAAAAATGTTTGAGCATAAAAAAAAATGAAGCATCAAGCTTTTATAAACCAAAAACTTACAAGTAAAGAAACAATGTCACAATTCTGTAAAGTGGATCTGTTGATACCTCTAAAGCAGACCAAGTACATCACTCTGAAAATATATAGCCCTTATTTAAGAGTAGGAGTTTTGAAAAAAGCTTCGTTAACTTTGTAATAAATTCACATAAGCTCCAAACTTGCGTACATCACATTTTACCACTTCAGATGTTATAACAGATGCATTTTACAGAACTGATATCTTGTTTTTGTTGCTGAGTTATGGACCGTGCAAACTTCATGCTTAAATTTTTTTAAATTTAAATCTTTAAATCTACCTATTAGTTTATCCTTCTTAGTTACATTTCTAGCAATTTTTGCAAATACTATGAGGTCCAAAATCAAAATTATTATTTGATCTGTAAGTAGAATTCAGCATTTTCTCTTGAATGTAAAAATTTCTTTCAAGTCAGCTTGGTAGTTGTCTAATAAGAGACTTTCTGCTTTTCTTTTTGCTAACAAAGCAGACAATGTACATCTTAAGGATAAAAATTTATTTCAAAGGGATTGCATCAAGCTTTTCAATATAATTGCACTGTGCATATTTCTAAGATGATAACATCCTCAAAGTCGCCAAATCTTGTTATATGAACTGCAGCATTAACTAGACATGTCAACAAGGCTCATTAACATAGGAAGAGCTCTCCTGCTAGTCTGGTGCCCTCTATAAAGGAAGTGCTCATCAAACTGTAACAACCACAACAGCAACAGCTATTCTTTGATTACGAAATTGTAATCATCAGGTTGGTTAAACTATTACCCACCACAGGCAAACGACACAGTGTTTGCCCAGTACAATAAAATAAAGTGAAAAAAAAATGTACGAATCAATTAGTACCTCGCTGCATGTAGTCACCGAGCAGTCTCGAAGGGCACAGCGACTGTCGTCCGCCCAAAAAGGGCATGGTCGCTTTAGATTAACCTGAGAATAAAAACCCACAAGCATTAAGACAGTCAGCAAACGCCATACAGCCACATGCTTCAACATCAACACATCAATATTTTTTCTTGGTGTGTTTACATAAGTCACATAACATATAAGGCAAACTGCACATTGTAACACGTCCTTACAAGAAATACAGGTACCTCAAACAATGCTGCACCGCTTAATAAACGGCAAGGACAGCACAGTAGATATACATACAGCATTCCATCATTCGTCACTGAAACCTGTGCAACGTCACAGATATAGGGTGAGCATTATTTATGGCATGCGCAATTGCCACAAATAATTAAAAATTAAATTATGAGGTTTTACGTGCCAAAACCACCATCTGATTATGAGGCACGCCGTAGTGGGGGACTCCGGATTAATTTGGACCTAATGGGGTCCTTCACCGTGCACCTAAATCTAAGTACACGGGTGTTTTCGGCATTTCGCCCCCATCAAAATGCGGCAACCGTGGCCGGGATTTGATCCCGCGACCTTGTGCTTAGCAGCCCAACACCATAACCACTAAGCAACCGTGGCGAGTCATCACAAATCATTGCAGCAAGAGGAAGAATGGAAAATAAGCACCGGATTAACAATGCAGACAGTTAAACTGAGGCTGTCGAGAAATTAGTGACAAAGCAAGCACGGATGCTAAAGAAATAAATTTAAAAATCAGACCGGATGTCAGAAATGAATGCACAGCACATTAAAAAAATGAGTAATGAAAAAACTGGCCTTATTTGACATGACACTTGAAATGTTCTCAGACAGCCTATTAGTACATTCCTTTAGAGTGTGGAAAGAACATTAGACTACCCTAATTTGAGAAGGCTTCTTCGTAGCTTACACATGGAAGGGAAAAATAAAAGGATATTAATTGATGCAACCCAGCATCACTCAGAAATTAAAGTAGTTTTGCAACTAAATGATGTCTTAATTTATTACAGTGGATTGGTGTTTGAATGAACTGACATGAATTAGCGTAATCAGCTCACTCAGTAACTAATTGATTATATAGACAACCTAATTGCAGGGATATGAAACATCAATTAGTGGACATAACCATATTTTTAGAAACAACTTTGCAACTGGCATGCAACCTGTATTTGTTCAGTTCCAAAAAAACAAAAAAGTGGCTGGATAGTTATGTGTGCAGTAATCCCACACCCATGCCAGCATATTTTTTTTTTTTCTTTGAACATTTTCATATTATGGCACAACAAACCCGTATGTGATTCCCAGAGGAGAGATTTAACATCAAACCAAGACGCTCATACTAACATGCAGTCTCATTCTCTGCGTTTTAGACAAATCAATGAGCTCTTCTTTCATGGACATGTTCAAACCTCAAAACATTCTACGCAGTAAGATGTCAAAACTTCATTCATAAAGAGATTCATAAAACAGGCATTATTCATAACAAATTGTTAGATGACAGAGAACATAGTTGAGATTATTACTTTAGATATTGCATAACAGTCTATACGTAGGTACTGAGGCGGGAAGGCAAAGAATATGTAACATGAATGAGATTATTACAGGTGTGAAACACCATGGCTGCTTGAACACAACCTCTATTCATGCCTGCCAACCTGTGAGCTCTAAAATTTGTAAAAATCGTATGGAAGGGGGTGTAGAGAGGGTGGCACACATTTTCAAGAACTTTGCTTTGAGCACACATTTTTGGTGGCATGCATACGTACTTTAGACGCCAGCCACACAACCAGTAGCAAAACTCAGAACAGCAAAGACTGACAAGCAATACATTGGCTTTAGATTGCACTGACTTTTTCAGCAATTTTGCCGTTGCCAATTTTGCCTTCCTTTGGAACTATACTGAATAAGTTTGCTCAAAGCAATTACTCCACTGGTATACTGCGCCTTGCACTGCCACAAGAAGGCGGCACAACCATCACAATTTTTTTGTATGGATCTTTTGCAATCTTGCACTGCCAAATCTTACAGCACCTTTAAAACTTTTTCACAAAGAGCATTCATTTTACGTAACATGGTGCAGCATTTGTAAAATCGTTGAATGAGCCCAAATATGTAAGCTTCACGAAGAAGTCGGGAGAGTTGGCAGGTATGTCTATTGAATTTTGCTTTGCACAGCCCCTTACGGACAATTGCAAATATAGGTCATGCATGCATTTCAAAGTGACGTATACTAATGTAATGTACTAATGCGTGTGCATATATATATATATATATATACACGCAGAATTGCCGCACGACTGGCCACTTGAGGCACTTTGTTTTTTTTTTAAATTTGCGTGCATTTGCGGGCTCCTTTCACACTCGGAAAAACACTTTTATGTAGCGCGTATTGAGCAACGGAAAGCTGTATCAGTAGTTTTTCATGTTGCTCAACAACTTTCTCATTGACACTTTGATAATTAGGCCAGTACTTCTCGAGTTAGATAATTAATTACAATTACCTAATTAAATCTCAGCAAAGAAAAAATTACTGGCGGCAACTCCACTGTACTGGAAACAATACACACTAGGTTTGCTTCACGTAACGCCGTTCCTCTTTTTTTAAATCGTGCGGCGTGATAGCTGGGACACCTTGTATATATATATATATATGAATCAGAAGAAGGGAAACCATGGGGAGACAGACAGCGAAACCCAAGGAAAGCATTGGGTAAATTACTTCTTATATTTAATTTATATACAGAGATGGCAAAGGTAACTTAAGCTGGCAAAAGAAAAAAAAGCCTTGCCACAGATGTTCGCAGAGGTGCACTCAGCAAACACACATGCATTTACCTTGAAAAATCGGAAGTAGTCCTTTTGTAACAAGCTCTTGAGGATGGGATGGACTTTGAAGTTGTTGAAGTGATCGATGGTGTCGATATTGCAAGCACAATCATCTACCTTGCCCTGCAACTGCGCATAAAGAAAAAAAAAAGCAACCAGTTATTATTTTTTTATCTATAGCAAGCAATCCGTTAAAGTTTCCCAGTCGTACCGCACAATTGCTGTCAGCTGCACAAAGAGCATACGTTCGGCGCGCAAGACTTTGCACAACACGAACGCGAGCATCGGAAAAGTTCAAACACACAAAGTGGCCTGGCAGCTGCGTCTGCGATAAAGATCACGGGGCAATGGGGTCCGCGATAAATATCACAAGGTTGCGAGAGTACACGCATATAAATGAGCTCGGTCACGAATCAACATAAAGTCAACGTGCGCACACCGCGCACAATGCGGGTCAGGATCGCGACCATATGTGACAGTGCGTAGATGTGCTTACGTGCTCGAATATGTCTGGCGACGTTCGATCGCAACGGCGCGTGCTTTGCTGCTGGAAACAACACGCTCGGTCCGTTAGCGCCACAAGCAACGAGACGACGACAAACGCCGCGGTCGCGGAACGTCGGCCGCACAAGCACTCATGATGTTCGCGGCGGCAAACGCAATATTCGTAAAATGACGCCGCCGCGCACGATATCATATCCCAGCTATCGTATATGAGCGGGTGCGCTATACGAGCAGACGACGTAGCGCTAACAGCAGACGACGTAGCGCTAACGGCAGCAGGCCTCGCTTGCGACGTCGCCGCTGCTGAGCTTTGGGGAGCTTTTTTTCAATTCCTCACTCGATAAGGAGGCGGCGGCAGAGAGGATGAAAGAAAGAAGACGTGCGAAGAGCTCGCGTGACCATGCGCGAGCGGCAAGCAGCAGCCGGGTTTCGTCGTCGCCAGGCACGGAAACAACCGGCGGTTGTAGCCCGCAAGTTTCGATTGCAAACCGCGCACGGCCGGACGGCCGCCCGGCGTCGTCTGCTATAACGACCGCGGCCGCAGGGGGCGTTACGATAGGCGGGGAATATATAAACCTCTATCGCGTATGATGCAAAATTTCCTTTTAAATGCTGACTCTATATTGACGATTCAATTTAACGACAGTGAGGTTAAGTGTAATGGGTGATTTATTATTTCATG
Source organism: Dermacentor silvarum (assembly GCF_013339745.2). Classification (NCBI taxonomy): domain Eukaryota; kingdom Metazoa; phylum Arthropoda; class Arachnida; order Ixodida; family Ixodidae; genus Dermacentor; species Dermacentor silvarum. Next base: position 25,939,565 of record NC_051160.1, on the reverse strand, counting down.
GCAATTCACTTCCGCGAGGACGTGAATGATGTGAACGGCAATAAGATATATGTTTACCTGATTTGAAATAATTAACCTAGCGAGCTTTAGGGCACGTACAATACGTGTGGCGCAACTGCAGAATCGAAGTCAGCCAGTGCCCATTCGATAGCTATAGAGAGATCGAAAAAAAAAAAAAATTCCGCCCATGCCCCCCGTACAGATGGTAAACCAGCGAAGCTGAAATGTGCGGCCCCGGTATGAGCCACAGGTGATTTATTTCTTCCGTTCCTTCTTTTTCTTTCTTTCTTGTCCCTGGCTCATACCCGCATAACCAATGCGGGTATGCGCCACACGTGATTTTTTATTATCGTTAATCGTGACGTAACTGATGAGCACGTGATATTATTGATGTCACGGCATATATCAGTCATGTTAGTCATACATTCGTACCCTTCCATGCCAATTTTACGCGATCGAGTTTTCGATAGGTTTATTTCCGCCGGAGGGTTTAATTCTGTGGTCGGACCACGATTGAGTTCGAAATGACGGCAGATATTCGAGACATCTATAATTCTTCTTCGTTTCTGGGGTCTTTGCGTGTCAAAACCACGATCTGATTATGAGGCATGTACGCCGTAGTGGGCGACTCCGGATTAATTTTGACCACCTAATGTGCACCCAACAATGCACGACACAAGAGCGTTTTTTTTTTCCCGCGTTTTTTTTTCTTTTTTGGTTTTCATTTTCATCGTAAATGCACATGTCCCTACGTTTAGTCTGCAAAAATTTTGCAATTAGCAGGAATTTAAACAGTTAATGGACATATTTAGTTCGCGAACAAGTGCTTTCGCACGTCACGCCGCCAATACTCGGAAAATATTAACCTGCATTAAGGATTTCACTTTTGATCTCTTTAAATCGCATTGTCCTCGCGAGATTCATTTTCCACCGTCAAACAGGTGCGGTACACAACGATTCACCACGTCCGCATTTAGCTTTCAAGCTAGCTACGCACACTGCGAACGTTTCCCTCGTGCGAGAGCCACGTAGCTAACCAAACAACCAGGCACGCGCGCTCGGAAACATCACGAAGAGGCCGTTATATATATATACCTGCCAAGCCAGTCTTTTCAAACGCACCTCGCCAGAAAAAAAAATCATAAGTAAAGTAAATAAATAAAGAACGAAAAAGCGCGATGGTCCGAGCTCTCACGCAGCTGGCACGCGGCTTTTGACGAGAGGCCCGCGCATATAACGCTGAGCGCGGTGATGTATGCATCCACAGTTTAGTCCGACAGCGAATGGCGATATATCCTGCCGGACACATACGTTTGGCACGAAAATACAGCAGGTGGACGGCAGACGCAGAGCAAACTTTATTTATTTATTGACAAACCTCGCAGGTTGCTAGAACAAGACATGAGCAGACAAAAGCAAAATGATATGGCATACATATGAAAACAAGACGAATTTACGAGAGAAATGACGTTATATATATATAAACTTGGTGCCCTTTTACTCTGTGAAGAAGGACGACCAGCAAGGCTGTTATGTGCTCTTCTAAAATGACGAAATTATATATGCAATTAAAGCATCAAGACAAAGACACCCTAATCCACCTTAATTGGTGTGATGTAAGAATCTTAACACTTATGTTAAGAAACCTACATACATAGGCTACTCTGGATTCAATTTTGTCGACGAGCATTTTTTTTTCTTTTTTTTTTCTACACACCCTGTAGACGCACGCACTTTTGGTCAGAACTTGACCACATACAGCTTCCCTGTAATACAAAAAATCAAGACTACACGCGCATCACACAACGCCGTTCGCGTGCTTCGTTACAATAAAAGGATGCTACGAGGCAAAGCCCCCTTCGTAGGCCTCAAAGCAATGCGGGGGCGTACCCCCCCGTAAACAACACGGCGGTTTCTCTAACGGGGCGTAAGTCACGCATAGCGCCCAAAATCGAAACCGAAACGCCGTGTCATATGTAAAGTAGCGCTATCTCTGCAAAAGCAGCAAGAGTTACATCATGCGTCACTTTCGAAGGTGACGTCATATCGACCTAGCTGTGTGACAGTTCAACGTGTCCCATGGAAGGGCGCGGCAGCTACAGCGTGCATCCGATCACGTAGGCACGGAAAATGTAATGAGCTAACAACAAAAGTGCACCAACGCGCGTTCCCTCGTGCGTAGCGAATGCGCATTTGTGGTCGCCGTGAAAGGATTCGACCGAGCAGGGGACGGGAAAATACAGGACGTCTGCTCTGAATAGCGGCTCGAAAAACGCGCGCTCGGGCGAATCGCCTGGCGCGCGCCCGCGCGGATTTCCCCGCTTGCACTAGTTTAAAACGGCAGGCGAAGCGCAATGCAAGGAACAGTTGAGCATTGCGCAGTCAAGCGAACGGTGAAGCTGTCACGTAAGGTAATGGAATATCTGTATAATCAATCGATCAGAAGAATGAAAGCACGTGACACATATACATTGCAACACGCCGCGTCCTGCGATACGCGAGTGTTGCATATATTTTTGTAGACCGCGCATTCGATGCTCGATACGAAAGAATATTTAATTAATAAGCTGCCGAAAATTTACCGGCACATTAATCGATGGACATTTCGCTAATTTTGAATTGATACCTCGATTTTCGAAGACACACCGACAATTGAAGTAACATATTTAGCGCGGAGAGAGAGGGGATCGAAAAAAAGGAACAAAGATGAAATTAATTAATGCACATTCGATCCCCACTGGAGCAACCGCCGATGTCTACAGGTGGGGGAACTGATCAGAAAGGAAAACACTTTGTTCGCTTGACGTGCCACTGCACCGTGAAAACTACATCAAACTGTTAAAGCCATCGCAGCTGACCGCTGGTATATGATACGTGGCATTAAAGGTGATAAACTACGCGATCGCTTTACGCGTTTGACAGATGCGACCGCATGACAAGGTCGGCGGTTGTACCGTGTTAATTCACATGCGCATGTTTACTTGCACCATATGGTTACATTTCAAAACGGAACTGAGACATTGCAACCTGCAGCACTATCAGAACCAAGTTACGTCAAAGCAATATCGCTGCCGTGACTTCACAATGCAATCGCAACGATCGAATTTAACGCGAGACACACGGCCTCTAAACTTTTCTGTACTTCACTAGCCAAGGTTGCGACAATCTTGATTTTTGTCAGTGAGCTGACGGAAAATCGTGGAGACTGTGCCACCCTCCGTACAAAAGTGAAACCACGAACGGTGAAGGAAAACGGCGAAACCAATTGCGATCATCAAGCAGTAGCCCGAATCGCGGACATGGTGTGTTGTCAACAATTGCACTACAGGAAAAGTACGCCCGCTCGTCTTACGTTTAAGTTTACGCGTGTAAAACGTTTCGAGCTGTCAAAATCTCCCAAGACGTGATGGCAGGCAAAACTTTCGATTCTGCAAAACAAAGAAGAAGCGATAATAATATATTTCTTACCATGCAGAAACACGAATCTTTCGTGACACCATCCTCCTTCCGGGTAGAGGCCCCGATGATCACCGCGAACAAAAGTAAGGTCACACTATGCCTCACCATGATAACAAAGTCTCGGTGTCAAACAAAGCTCGACGAAAATCACTACCCTGCGAATGCCACTACACGAAAGCGTGCGACCGGCTCGATGCACATCGCACATATTACCGCAACACTTCCTTGTGCGACAGCTTCGCCTCACCACCCTCCATATCTGTGCTAGAAAGAAGCCGCACTTTCGCATGGCATACTTTCGCGAACGCGCAAAGTTGTGACGTCAATACTAGTAGAATTTTTTGTTATATCAAAATAGATTATATATTAGTGCTAATTAATACATACTAAATGGCCTATATTAGTTTTCTGCCGTATTAAAAGCATCTTCGAAACTGAGACCGCGGCTGATTCAACTGTAGAAGGAGGGCGCAGCGCCGCAACAGCTGATGAGCGTAACTTTCAAGGGACCGGAGGACACTGATAAAAGCCTACATTGTCCGACCGGTTAATGATTAGCTGTAGTAAGTTCGTTCGGTAGCGCGTCTGAACGTGACGAGATGAATTCAGCACTCACGCGCGCGGTCACCAAGCTCTTGCGATCACCGAACGTTGGAGGAGTAGCGAGAAAACTTCACGGCAAACCACCGACGCCAGCAACGGGTATGAAAGTTTAAAGCAAAAAGAAAGTGCGCATCTGCATTCGCCTGCACTGCGTCTGCTCCCAAGAGATTCAAAGCCTTAGGGGGTCGTTTGCATAAAGGCGCGTGAAGCGCGCGTCTAAGTGCGCGCTTGTAATTTTGGCGAGCCGGGTCGGTGCGTAGGGGTTAACATGGCGAAGTCCGGAGGAACGCGTGACAAGTTTTTGTTCTGCTCTGGTTTCAGCTGCTGTCGTGAAGCAGTTGAGCAAGCGCTCCATCGTGATCGAAGCGCAGGCAAAGTCTGCGGAGACGAAGCTTCTCCAGCAGCTCAGGTCTCGAATACTGGCGACGGGGCCGATCACCGTCGCCGAATACATGAAGGAAGTCTTGACCAATCCCATGTCCGTACGTAATACTGGCACCGGCCGGTTTGTTTTGCGGCTCGACGAAAGAAAAAAAAAAATCATGACGAGAACTAAATCACTTCGTTTGTTTCTTTTTTATCTGTAGGGCTACTACATGCATCGGGACGTCTTCGGCAGTTCTGGAGACTTCACGACGTCGCCCGAGATATCTCAGATGTTCGGAGAGGTGTGACAGTTTGGGTTTTCCGTTCAGTAGCCAATGGGCTAGATAGAAAAAAAAGAAAAGAAAAGAAACTGACTTTTTTTTTTCTTTTTTTTTGCAGCTGGTTGCTGTGTGGTTCCTCAACGAATGGGTCAAAGCAGGAAAGCCGAAGCCGCTTTACATCGTGGAGCTGGGACCCGGACGTGGCACTCTCTCCGATGACATGCTGCGGGTTAGCTTAGAAGTCTTTGAGAGTTTATGCATTCATAAACTGTTACTCAGTTACCTGCCTCACGCAGGTACTCTAGTACATGTACATACAAGGGAATCATCAGGCTGGAGTTAACATTCTGACGAGGAGACTTGCTTTTATTAGGCCCCGATGAAAAGTTTTCTCGTGTAAACCTTGGCATCCAGCTTGCAACGTCAATTTTTGTACTGTACTTCAAGTCCCCGTCTTCCTGTGAACCCTTTGCCTTGCATGAGCTGCAACACAGGTTTCGTGTCATGTGCTGTGCGAAAAAAGAAACTTAGTCATTGCCACTCATAGATGAAGATTAACAAGTGTAGCAGTTATTGTTAGAAAGACAGCAAGACAGTAAATTGTCAAAGCCTGCATCCCTCCAAAACTACCTCCTCTTAATGCGGCGTTCGGTGGTGAAAACATGTGTCTACTAGTAGTTGTATGATTCTAAGAGGGTTTGTAGTTCATCGATTTTAAGTTTGACCTAACAAAAATGGCCTCCAATATATTCAGCCCCTGCCAAACCTTTTAGCATCCTATGAGCTTGAGCGAGATAGATTTTCATGCGCCTTTATCTTGCAAACATTGGCTGTCAGGCGTGGCATCAGCGGCATCCTTGCAACTTGCCTATGTTGAAAGCACTGTCAGTGTTGAAGGTTCTGCGATTGGGTGCAGGTATTTTCCAAGTATAGCGATGCCATGGAAGTGGTCTCCCTGCACCTGGTCGAAATCAGCCCACACCTGAGTCAAATACAGGAGCTCAAGCTCTGCGGAACAGTTAGCGTGGTGAAGGATGTGTTGGAGCATAACCCAGTCACGCTACGTCTTCCAGTAAAAACTGACAGTGAAGAGGTGAGTTTTCTTATTTTTACATCCTTTCTTAAATATGATGCGTTTGGAAGCGTAAGCCAGTAGGTTGCGATACGATGCATAACCTGATATATAGCACTTAGTGTAGCGGCATTGTGCTTGTGCTGTCACAGGCTGTGTACAAACTTTTTTTACGCAAACACCATTCTTGATCACAGATGAATGTTGACCGACTTCGATACCAGCGGTATTCAGTTAAATGTAACACGGTGCTCCGACACAATTGCACTGGTACAGAAGTTAATTTGAATTATTGGATGTAAAACTGGTATGCTCCCATCTCCCAAGTTCTGCACCATACATTTACTACTTCAGAGCCGCGTTCTGTTTTGCCTTTGCCTTGAATTTCACTAGTGCATTATTACGGTTTATGTGTATTTTGGTGAAGCATATATAATGAACACTCACCTAAGCGGAAAGTTAAAAAAAGATAAGCAGTATCTTCAATGTTGCTGGGCTGCTACGGGTTCCTTGTTTGCATCCAAGAGTAATGCACGAAGGTCCCAACTATTTATGCTTTAGGTGGGCATACAGTAAAATCATGCTCAAATTACCTTGGAACCAGCCTACCATGTGAACAGTTGATTGTGTACATGATGACTCCAAGAGCCGAAGCAAAGATAGATGCTTTTTTTGTCGTGACTACAGCAGCCAAGTTAATACAGTGGTTAATGTTCTCACAAATGGAGCATCACGAAAACACTAACCATTGCAGGGTTTTCTTGAGGCGTATAGTGCGTGCACCGTATTGTATGCCAGCTGTGACGGCCTTTTGTAAACAGCATCTCTCAGAGGTGCCTTACTGTACGACCTGCAGGCGACTTACAAGCACAGCATCACCAAGCACGGCGTTCCTGTCGGCTGGTATCGGCACTTGCACGATGTGCCGCATGGATTCTCGTGTTTCATTGCCCACGAGTTCCTGGATGCCCTTCCTGTGCACAAGTTCCAGCGCACCCCTGAAGGGTGGCGGGAGGTTTTCATAGACCTGGACGATGGACCAGGCCCACACCACCTGCGCTATGTGCTTTCCCGTGGACCTACTCCTGCGAGTTTCTTTGCCAATGTAAGTAGTACACAACTGTATGATTGATTGAATGATTTATCGATGGCATTTAACTGGTTCTGACATGTTTGACTTGTCATTTTATCATAGTTGACCACAGGTGTACATACATTTTTTTATAGCAAATATTTATTGTATATTCCCAAAACTTTTGCAACAGTAAATTCAACACTGGTCACCGGACATGGGACTTTGGACATTGAATGAAACACTGGACATGTTGCCCCTGCAGTCAAACCTTGTTATAACAAAGCTGCATCCAACTGGAAAATGCCTTCGTTATATCCTTATTTGTTATATATAAGCATATACACATTTGTTACATGCTGACAGTGGTGAGAAAATTTTAGATTGAATTCATTATATCCAGTTTTTGTTATAGCCATGTTCGTTATGTCAAGGTTCAATAGTTTTACTGGATCTTGCAGCGTCATCTTGGCATGATGCAAGGTGCATGAGAACAGTGGGACATGTGACATTACGACAAATCTCTTGTCCATCTCCTTACTCTAGGTGACGGGTGAAAAGAGGGACCACGTTGAAGTCTGTCCGGAGGCTGGCGTTATTGTCCAGGAGTTGGCACATCGCATGGACGAACACGGAGGCTGCGGGCTTGTGGTCGACTATGGGCATGATGGCGATAAGACGGACACTTTCCGAGTGAGTGCACTTTTTGCAGCCCGTCATCACTATGTGTTCACTAAGACATTTAAGCCACAGATTGCAAGAACTCTGCAAGAGAGTTGCGGCAGCTGCATGTCCACTACTGCAAATATGCTGGTCCAGCCAAGACTGGTACATGTGGAAGGGCTGCTACAGGGATAACTCTTCTTGCAGTTTTGTTTCTAAATATATAAAAGTGCAAAGGGAAATTGGATGTGTCTAATGAAGCATCTGAATGTCAAGAAATCTGGAGACATTACTGTGTTCTGGACAGTAGCGCACCCAGGATCTCTGCCAGGGGGTGGTTGACAGTTTGCCAATACCATCTAAACAGCACTAATTTCGATTCTTCACGGGAAATTGTCAAAAAAATGCGCTTTTTGCGAGTGTGCAGACGATTGCGCGTCTTACATCTTAGTTGCAGCACTCAAATGCGCAAGGGAAGAAAATGGGTTAAGGGGTGGTTAAGTCGGCCTCAAGGGGGGGTTACAACCCCCGAATCCCCCCCGTCGGTGCGCCACTGGTTCTGGACCAACAATGTCAATATTTCTGTGTTGGAACAGTCAGGCATATGAAATTAGGTAATGTTCCACACTTAATGCAGTTGCTACCAGGAATGTGCCCGATCAAGACTGCTGCTGTTCTGAACTTTCTTGGCAAGGAGATCGGGAAATTTATGGTAGAGCATGGAGAACATTGATTGTTGATGAGAGGTGTGGCAGCAACTAACAAGAGCTGCCTGGACACTACACCAGATGGTGCCACCAATCAGGCTGGCACAAATTTGTCTGGGTGTCGTATTTGTTTGTATCACAGTTCTTGTTGTAAAACGCCGTAACTGTTTTTCGACCATCCTTTGTTTGATTTTTGCCGATCCAAACTCCCGATCGTTCAAACAAACATTTCTTGTCGCCAAGAGTTCGACTGAATATGGGTCAACTGCGCTTATCATACCAGGCAGCAAGCAAACCCGCTTTTGTTACTGCACTTGCAGGCATTCAAGAACCATGCCCTGCATCCAGCGTTGTCTGAGCCAGGCACAGCAGACTTGACTGCAGACGTCGACTTCTCTTATTTGAGGCGAATTCTCAAGGACAGAGGTGCGGAGGCTTTCTTTAACATGCAGTCAACACTCTTTGCCGTTGGCACCTTTCCAACAGCTATTGTGCGCGTACTGACTTGAATGAATGCACTGTTACAGCACTGACGTTCGGCCCCATTCCCCAGGGAGAATTCCTCAGAAACATGGGCATCAACATACGCCTGGAGGTGAGCTGGGCAGATATGATGCCATTTTGTGGTTAGCAAGATCTAGAAATATTTATCTTCACAAAAACGTCTACACACTTTTCTAACAGCCTGCAGCATTAAAACATCAACACAAGCCTTAGCATTCTGTTTAGGGTACAATTGTTTCATGTCTACCTCTCTCTGCTTCCTGCATTCTCTTGCATTGCTTGAACCTGAGGTTAGTGCAAAATATGTATAGTTAAAAGTGGGGACATGCATTTTCATGTCACTACAGCTGGACTTGCTTTGTTCTGACTAGTGGTAAGAGTTTTAATGCTTGCTTAATCAACATGATCAAAGCATGCTCTGTTGTCTGTCACAAGATTATGGCAGAGTAGCCAGGGAAATCTTGAATGAGCAGAAAATCATAAATAAGGCACTAACAGCTGGCAGTTGGCTATGTTCCTTAAGAATTAATACAGTAACATAACTGGCATTGACAATAGCTACATGGTAGAACCCTAATATATAACAGAGATATTGTGCTTACGATAAAAAGAGATGTCACCTCACATGCCTACTTTTAAGAATTTGTTTTTATCTGAACCATCATCTCTTCGAATCAACTTCCCTATGATGTCATTGAAGTTGCCTATAGCTACAAATTTTTCGCCGGCGCTTTCTGTTATCACAATATTCTATCACACATGCACATAAATGTTCATTTACACCCAACTGTAATGATCAATGGGTGAACGCAGGTAAATAAATAAATAAGTAAAGTGTTTACTGCTGACATCAGCGTGCAACGAATATATGCTTATAACAAAATTATTTTCATGTTGGATGAGAGCTTGTTTGACGAAGTTTGACTGGTGCCACAAATCATGTACAGCAAAGTCCACATTTTTCCTATATGAATATAGTACACTGTAAGCTTTTGATTGAGAGTGTTAAAATTAAAAAAGCAACATTGGTTACAGAAACTTTTGGCCAACTGTCCCTCCTGAGGCACGCCAGGACTTACTGACGGGCTACGAAATGCTCACGAATCCAGAGAAGATGGGAGAGCGGTTCAAGTTCTTCGGCATCTTCCCAAAAGACATGCAGGAGACTCTCAATGCCAATCCTCCAGCGGGGTTCCTTGCTCCTTCATAAGAGTCGCAGTCTCGCACGGACTATAACGGGGAACTACTTTAGTGGCTGGGTACGTCCGCATCTGCTGACCCTCTCAGGAACTGCATACTTCGCCTTGCATTGCATTTTGTAATGTCTATATCAACCACGATTGGCGCGATGTCGCGCTACATTTTGCCATTATCGAATCTTTCAAAAACAGTCCAATGAATGCCATCATTCCATTGTTGGACAAAACCAATCACAGAATGCAGTCCCTGTCTTAGTATTTGTGTATGAAAGGTAAAGCTTTATGTCCAACTTATTATGCAGAGGACTGCCTTTCCAAACTTAATGCTTTGACCATCCAGATAGCAAACACTGCAGAACTTGCATTCTGCTAGTGTATTTCCAGCTCTGAACAACAGATAATGTGAGAGGGAGCAGTCTAAAGGTGTACCTTATATATTTCTTACTTTTTATTTTACACGCTGCTACAACTGTTCAGGTTCTTTCAAGAGACATTTCTAGTGGTCAAGCCATACATGGTATCAACGTCTTAGTCATTACATCTAGTGCCATGTTGTCTTAGTATTCATTTCCTCTAACAGTTTCGGGTTGGTAAGGGTCTAAGCAGTGCTTATTGCCTCTGCCTGTTCTCCTAAGTCTAGGCAGGCATTTACTCTGAATTAGTTTAAAGGCATGTCCAATGCCATTGGTGTTCCGTGCAGCAGTGCATCACGTGCATAACTGCAACGTGTTGTGATGCCAAAGAATGGGTCAGCCAGACATTTTGTACGCAGCAAGAGGCAGTAAGAAAAATAGTAAACTTTAATATCTCGAGACATCTTACACTTGGTTCAATCTCTGTGCGCAGAGTATATATTCCCATTTACCGAGCCAGCAAAATAGTAGCTGGAAGTTTTATACGACTGTGCAAAATAAAAACAAAATGCCTTACACCTTGTTCCCTTGTGTTTGTGTTGCTATTCCAACACTGCTGTTTTCAAGGCATGTGATGCTAGCAACACCAGCGACATTTAAAACACCCAAGATTACTGCTTACTTCAAGGAGAAATGCACAATTGAACATCACAATACTCGGATAAGCCTTGGCAAATGAAGTTTTGTCCTACTATTCATACCTTTATACAGCACTGTTTTAAACACGCACACACGAAAAAGAAAAAAAAAAGTGCCATTACGTTAGTAACTGCAGTCCGAGACATTAGGATCACTACAGTCTCTTGCTCTAATAGGTTGTTCCCACAGTAAGCAAGCTCTCTTGTGCTTTGGTACAACTTCACTCCACAATGACACTGATGTACTATTGCCATCAGACTTCACTCAAGCGCATGGCTTGCATAACAGTCAGCACTGTGGAGCATTGACTGCTGGACCAGAGTCGTCACCACAAACCAATACCCGAATTCTGAAAACCGTGAATGTAATCAATCATTTCGCCAGCTGTTGTATCTACACAGCAACTAATCCATTGTTCACAGGTGCTGCATGTTGGCTTGTGGAGATGACTCGGATCCAGCGACCAAAGCTCCTCAGCACTGGCTGTTATTAAGCAAGCTACGCCAATGTGCGTTTGAGTTAGGTCTGACGGCAACAGCACAAAAAGCCACTGAAACAACAGCGACAGGCCATCACGTTATGCAAGTAACTGGTGCCTCATGATGCATCGTTCTCCATTTTAAGATGCAGTTGCCAGCTTTAGAAACAATGCTTTTTTTTGTAAGCTGTTCTGTCCCTGGTAGAAGACAACTGATACAATACAAGAATGTTAACACAAACAGAAATGGTGCAAGCTGTACCATGGCCTGATGCGTACATCTGATCAACACGCACACTGTTTTCATAGAAGGAAGGTTTCAGGAAACGTTCACCACCAGGCCTGTGCTGCTTGTCGTGCCAGCTGCGCCTCGCGGGGTGTGAAACGGAGACCCACGGCAATTGCGTTGAGCATGTGCTTGCGCGCTGGGGCCTCGTTGCACAGCAAATACTGCAGCACCACATTCTTGAGGTACTGCAGGTTCACTTTGCCGCTGTCACTGGGTCCAGGCATGTGCTCTAGCTGGGACAGACGTAGCCTGCAAGAAAAGACTGCATCGGGTATTCGGCAAGAGTTTCGATTCCCACGCAGTCCACGCTGTGGAAAGAAACAAGTGACTCGTGACCAACTTGTCAGTTTCCTTGACCACACGTTATTGGACCAACTTTGACACTGTGTGAAGTGCTTTCGCATGCCCTGTGGAACGAAGGTGTTCATAAGACGTTTAAAAAACGACGACGGTGCACATCTGGGACAGAATGTTGGAATCCATGCAGTGTCAGCCAGTGGATGCCTGGTAGTGTTTCGCTCGGTTTATTTAGCCTTTTATAGGCCTCCAGATCTGCATTATCTTACTAATACACCACTTTCTAGTCAAACAATTGAAGAAGGCCTGCATTGCACTCCACTTCATGCTAGTCGGCGCACAGCAGCGAGACAACTGCTCAAGTAAATAAAACAAGTTTATGTTCCTCTTGCACTTCAGTCTCATACCGACTACACGGAAGTGCCTAAGCTGTGCAAGACTCCGACATCTGTTGCAAGCAGTATCAGATTCTTTTCTTTTTTGTACAGCAGTAGCTGGTTGGGTTCCTTTGGTTCTTGTGCCAAAAGCCATAATTGTCATGTCATTGTGGAACAACAGAATAAATGCTAAAGAAAAACAGTCATCACAGAGATACAGAAAAAGCCTCCTTGAGTCACTGTGTTCGTTGGGCCAGCTAATGCAGTTTTGGGTGGCAGTGCTCAGATGATCCCTCACCTCAGTGCTTCCCTCTCCTGGGCGTCCTTCTGCTCTTTGAGCAGCACCGACCTCTGCAGGTCCCTGAGCGCAGACTCCACGTCCCTCTTCTCCCTCAGGGTTCGCAGGAGTTCGGCATCCTTGCGGGCCAGCTCTTGGGCATAGTGCAGCAGCTGCCACTCGGCCTGAAGCAGAATGTGAGCCAACACTCGATCTTCTTCAACACAGGGTACATTCAAACATCGTTGCAACAAAGTTGCACCCGAGACACCACACGTCAGATACGAGAATAAACTTATTATCCGATATTCATAAAATGTCGACATTGCCAGGAAACAATTTAGATTCACTTTTTTATATCTGGTAATTAATCATATCCATATTCATTATAGCGAGGTTTGACAGTTCTTCATTCAGCCTCCACTCCATGTTCCCAAGTTAACAGCCCCATATTTAGAGACACAAGATTGCTTATAGGAAGTTGAGGACTATCTGTAATTATGGAACACATTCATATCAGAGAGCAAGAGCAGTCTGTCACGGTGACATGAGTAGGGTTAGAGATTAAACGCCTAGATGTGGGCATCAACGACTGCACTGACAGTGACTTCCAGTAATAGATCAACTTCCGTTCATTCCACCTTGGCGGGACTAACTAAAATTAATCTAATTATCCAGCAGGTCAAATCAAAGGAACACCTCTGGTTCATTTGGCACTTATTTTATTGATTCAAACACACACATAGTTTGCAGTTACAGTAGTAAAGGCTACCACTACTATAACAGAACGAGGGAGCTGATGCCCGCCCACCTTGCTTCGGCCGTCCTTTGAAACAAAGCCCAAATTCTTCGACAGCAACTCGGAGAGAAGGGGATCCAAGGCATCGCCCTGAGCATCGGAGCTTCCGTCCTGGTCACCTGAGATGTCCTGAAATGCCAGAAAATAGAGAGTTTAATCTGTCTACAAATTTCTTTACCATCTCAAGATTACCAGGTTACAGGAGGTTGGCACAGAGCTCAGCCAGAGAAAAATAGAGTTATTATTGCAGTAACTAAGTGTATTCTACTTTGTTGCTGGTGTAAATTTTCGGCAGCAGCGTAATCGTGAGTATGTTGCCTTTTGAAACATTTTTTTTACAAGAACACTCATGGAACACGAAAACGTGTTTATAAGACTGTGGTTAGACGAACCACCAAAAGATGTCGCTACCAGTGTCCAATAACTCGGTGCTATTACGTAAATGCCATTGCGTATATTGGACATGCTAAAACTCTATTGAGGGGCCCCAGAACTTGCATCCTCAATAGCAAAAACCTGAGTCCTAGATCACTCGTATTTTTTTTTCCCTTCTACCATCTCAGTCCAATCCCCTACTAACGATTTGTTATGATTAATGATGGCATCACACATGCCGCACTTACAACCACCCTTTATTCCCTGGTCCATGCCAGGATGGCTACTCCCTTGTATTCAGTGCAGAAACAGCAGCGCCCGCACTGCTGCAATCTACATACTATCCGCGCAACCACTCCTCGTTGGCACCACTGCAGTCTCCTCAAAGCTTCACAAGGCTGGCCACGCAAAACCCATAAAAACAGAATTTCGTGATGGTATTACAAAAAAGAAAAAAATGTTACAGTGGAAGCAACAAAATACTAATAACTATTTCATTACTCAGTGTGTTGAGTGTTCATTAATTATTCGCAGACGTTCTGTAGAGGTGCTATGAACAGGTACTCTGTTCTAAGGTCGCAGCAAGAGAGATCTACGTCACGGACAGCTTATTAATGAAATATTCAGGTAACGGCAGTCGAAAATCGGCGTCACTGCTGTAAGGGTAGGTCCATATAATCGACGGGTCCAAACAATTCAGCTATGAAAAATCACTCAGTGACTGTATTTGCATATTTCTTGAAGTCGGTATTGCCCTAAACAAGACGCAAGTGAAAAGTAATAAAATATTTGGTGTCGATACAACAATAGTAAAGAAACTCTCAAAACTGAACATTTTACAGCACAGTCATAAAAGTTGGCTGGCATGTACAGTCGCAAGCATGGTTCTCCCCACGGTGCGTGGCAGTGGAAATGCCGCCCACCGCTTTTATTGACAGGTCAAAGTTTCCGATTATTTTTCTTGTTATTGTTTTACGATTCTCTGGTGTTCCTTTATCACATGTGGAAATATAAGAAAGTGACGAGAAAACTGCACTTTTTCAGAGTGGTGTGGATGGAACCATTGTAAAGAGGAGTGATCCGAGTTTCAGACAGCCACACTGCTGCATTTTGCCGTGCATAAATGAAAGCAAAAGAAGCAAACGAGAAATGAAAAAACTAGCAGTGCAATTCTTTACTGCTGCCATACTGACACAGAAAGCGCTCCTATTGGCCGATGCAGATTTGAATCACCGGTGTGCGTATTGCACACATTTTAACAGCGCTCCTTTGACCTGGCTAAGTTTGGCGATCACGGTAGGATGCGTCGCAGGCTTGCATTGGTTTCATTAGTGCATCCAAAATGCAGAATTGGTGAATTGACTGTTAAAATGACACAGCAGTCATATCTGGGGGGGGGGGGGGGGGGATAAAGGAAAGGAAAAGAATGAAAAAAAAAGAGAGAGAGAGAGAGGCTTAGTTGTGTGTACCCTTTCCCCCACCCCCCTAGGTTGCAAAATGTCCACCCGTCGAAAATTTCTGGGGAGAACCCTGCTCGCACACAAAAGTCTACTGACCCCAGATGCCGTGGAAAAAATTTGCTTCCTCGCAGCCGTGGCATGCGGGCTGAAAGCGGTACAACCTATATGCCACGTTTGACCAATGTAATGGCTTAAGACAGTTCAATGTTGCTCTACTAGAAGAAATTTAAATTTCTTGTCAAAAGCCATGATGTCTGAGACTTGCTCCCAACTGTACATTTATTCTTCCTTCTTATGAATGCGATGTTGTCATTGCACCTCCATTCAATGGTTACATACTTGAATGGTTACATACTTCTTCGAGGTTGCAAATTTGGACACCGCCTATGCATGAAAGGAGAACGCCATTGAATCTGTCTCACTACAAAGGGGGATTTGAAACATAGCTAATCAGTCATAGTGGCTCAACTTTGTGTCAGCAGGAAATGTGGCAAAACTTGCAACAAAAGCCGCCTGCCTTCGTCAAAATGACAGTGCTGTAAGTGACGCTCACCAAGCCGCTGCTGCTGACGGCTTCGCGCTGCGCCTGCCAGTCATAGCGCTGGTTCTCGGACTCCAAGCTGGCGAGTGTGGCGCGCAGTGCCTGCAGCTCGCGATCCTTCTCCTCCACTAGAGCCAGCGAACGGTCTCTCTGCGCTTGCATCAGGGACTCCAGCTCCGACAGCTTGCTGCTCCAACGCTGTTCCAGGCGCTGCCGCTCCTGCTCGTGTTGCAGGTCCGCATCCGCCAGGGCACGCTGGGTGGGAATGAAAAGACAGAACGGAGCTGTCAGGTTGAAGGAGGCGGTAGGAAGAGAATTCTCTGAAAAGTAAAGAGGGAACCGGTGCCACACAATTCCGTACGAGCTGTACGATTTTCTCACAATATTACCTGGAGGCCAAACCTCGCCAATAACACAACACACTATTCTTTTATGCAGCTTGCCCTGCAGCACGTACGTTTAAATAAATAAAATTGTGCAAGTCCTCCACAAGATGATATTGCAGCAGTGGCTTAGCGAACTTCTTGTCCACGAGCTAATGCTTATAACTGTTTGTTTTGTTTCATTTCATTTATTTTACCTCCGAGGCATTACATAAGGGGCGTCATCCATTCGTAGCTTTGCTGCACTGAGAATTTTCTGTCGAGTAGCCCTTGCTCTTGGGCGGAACCACAGCAGGTGGTGAATGTCCACTGTAGATGCTAGGCGTGTTCGATTCAGAAAAGTTGACAGTCACTGTAGCATACGCTAAAGAGCATGAAGAGGATGAGCCTGTGCGCTCACGAGACATTCATTAAATTACTTGACATTCTAATTAAAATGCGTTGTTACTTCCTATTGCTTGTTTTCTGCCACCAAAGGTTGTGGGTTCGAGTGCCTTAATGAACTCTACCTTAATTGACTGTGCCCTAATTAACATCGCCCTAATTAACACCAAAGGTTGTGTGTTCGAGTGCCTTAATTAAAGGGACACTAAAAGCAAACATTAAGTCAACATGGAAAGTTAAAATACGATCACAGAAACCTAGAAACGGCTGTTTCGGGCCAAGAAGACTTATTTTATGAGAAAATTGCGTCTGAAGCGTCCGCGTACCTCTAGTGCCATTCAAATCGCCAGTCCTCCCGAGTGAGGAGTGGTGACGTCATGGTCTCATAGTTACGTCAGTTACGTTGTGCCGCCGGTGAGTAAAACGCCGCCCGCAGACGGCGCTACGGCTTTTTTTTTGCGGAAAACGCAGACGCGCGGCCAGAAATAGAGCCAAGACAGAGCCGACAGCAGTGCGAAAGCGGAAGGCAAAGCGTGCACCGAATTGTAAACATGACGATCGTCGACGCTCGTCGCAATGGACCTTGTTGACGACACTGACGGCACATTGGCTCACGATGCTGGGCTCGATTTCAGCAATTTAAGCTCCGATGAGAGTGACATGCTGCTGAGGGCTCGCGCTGTAGGCTTCGTTGCGAACTACAACGGCGGCCCGGACACTGGCTTTTCCGAGCGCGAAAACAGCGAGGACTGCAGCAATGCGACGTCGGGCGATGAAGCTGGTCACCGTCTGGACATGCCGTCGCGCGAATAGTTCGGGCATCCCGCGACATCACGTGGACGTGGAATTCTCTGCTGCTTGCAACTTTAAGTGCGAGTTTAGCAAGCCAGTAACACCTGCACAGCACTACGCAGTAACGGAACTACTGAAACTCGAAAGCGCGCGGCACAGAGTCGAGCGAAAACGAAACCTTTACACCACCCATGTCGTTATCAAGGGTAACGCCAAAAACTTATTTCTTCTAAGAATCTAATAGGAGTAAAGAAGTAGCATTTTCTTCCGTCTTATAATCCAGCGAAATCTTTTTAATCCGATTGGTTGAGTACCAGTGACATATTTTTTTGAGGAGTGCCTTCGTCATCGGGTAAGTACCTGAATGTCCCTGGGGAGTCTCTTATTGTGCCCTGCATTTACCTCTATTCGCGATTATATTGACACCTTAGACGTTCTAGAGCATTACCCTATCACTTTAGCTTGACTTTTTATTTGCCTTTAGTGTCCCTTTAACTCTATCTTAATTAACTTTGTTTTAATTAACACCAAAGGTTGTGGGTTTGAGTGCCTTATTCAACTCTATATTAATTAACTGTGCCTTAATTAACTTCACCTTAATTAGCACCAAAGGTTGTGGGCTTTGGTGCAATTTTTTGGCGGCAAACAATTTTCGTGCCGTAACGCCGGACATTGGATTTTTTGACCCATCAGCCATCTAAGGTTTTCTTCGCCTTAATAGGTGCACGGCACCCTAAATGAAAAGGTGCAGGCGGTGCCGGTTGTGGTGTGCCAGGCTGTTCAAGCTTGCACTGCACTGCAGCAGCACCTTGCTTTGCAGCCCGTGCAATCGAAGACGGGAGTGCAGGGTGCGCTGCTGTACCTTCGAGAATCGAGGGCCTAGGTGCAGCAGGCACTGAGAAACTTGGCTGAATCGAATAGACCTGCCGGAGCAGCACACTTTGCACAGGGTCTGGAGATGTGGGCCCTGGCGACAATAGGTGCAATATGCACCAATCCGTATGCTCCGAAGCTTAATTAACCAAAAAAATATTAAGGGTAAGGGAGCAGACATACGGAGGGATTAAAGCACGTGTGTCCCGATGGATAGAAGGGGGATGTCTGAAGCTAGGGTATCAAGTACCATTTCTAGTGCATAAATACAGCGTACATTACTGTTCGCTGGCTAGCTCACATTCAAAGCAACAACCAGTTATGTGGAAATGCACCAGCGATAGCATCTGCCGAAAGCATGCAATGCGAGACCTGGAGCTTCGTAGTGGTCTCCCTGCTGATTTGCTCCTGCGCCTCGAACTGAGCCCGCTGCGTCCTCAGCTGCCCCTGAAGGTCCTTCACTTGCTGCTTGAGTCGATCCAACTCTGCTGAAGACTCCTGACCCTGGAGGCAACGACAGAAGCAGCCACGTCAAATAACTCATATGAAGCAGGTTACGTGTTATTGCGATGTGTCGGTAACGAACCAAAGGGGGACAAAAATGCAAGGACAGGAAGGAGCTTCTTTTTTTGTCTTCTTAATTTTGTAATGTAAAATGTCAGCCTGGGTACTCTTGATTCTGGACAACTTGTGCAACATTTCTATGCAAGCTTTGCTACTTTTTTTTTTTTCTCTTGTTCTCCACTGTATTATCTGGCTGCTGTTGTTCTACCTCCTTTCTGGAGAAAAGTCTTGCGACTAACTTCTTCAGTATAGGCAACAAAAGGACTCTCAAATGTTCACATCAACGCTCTCCCGCCCAAGCTTCATGTCGGTAAATGAGCATAGTGTTCATTCATGTAGCAGTTTCAGAGCACTCTCATCTTGCTTCGCACGAGCCCCTCGTGTCCCAGCAAACTCTGCCAGATATCTTGCCGAGAAACAAGACAATACCCCCGTGCCCAGAGAGGTTCCTACATCATAACAGCTGTCCGATTTACAATCAAATGCTATAAATGCACCCATTTCATTCCTGCGTCTTTGGCATAAAGGAAACAGGAGCGTGCGCATGTGCTCTCACACACCTGTGCTATGCAATGTGACACATGCGGTGATCATCTCAAAGAGCTAGTTGACGATGGCACACTAAATGTATATAATGTGCAATTGTGGTCTAATGGAGAGGTATCCCACTAGTGGTAATGTAATTAAATATTTCTTTTTTTAAGTGCGAGCTAATCGGCAAGACAGCAACAGTACCCAGCAGCCGCATTCAGGAAAGCCCGGAAGGGTTTGCAAAGAAAGCTTTACAAACTGACCTTTGCGTAGCTGCCTTGCCCGCCTGTGCCCTGGAGTACAGAGTGGGCGTGAGCCTTGTACTGTTCAAACTCATCCTTGAGCTGGCGGAGCTCTTCTCGGCATTTGGCGTGAAGACCGAGGACTTCCTCTTCTGCCAGCTCGCGGAAGTACCCTGTCCACAGCGAAACAGCGCAACTGAGCTGGGTGGTCACCAAACTAAACAAGCGCTTCATGTCACAACAGCAGCTTTAGTTCCCAAAATGAAGCCGACAGACAGTGAAGCCAGGGAAAGCATAGGGGGGAAATAACTGTTCTCTTTCACTGAAATCCATAAATAAATAAAAAATTATGGGGTTTTACGTGCCAAAACCACCATCTGATTATGAGGCACGCCGTAGTGGGGGACTCCGGATTAATTTGGACCACCCTGGGTTCTTTAACGTGCACCTAAATCTAAGTACACAAGTGTTTTTCTGCATTTCGCCACCATCGAAATGCGGCTGCCGTGGCTTCGATTTGATCCCGCGACCTCGTGCTCAGCAGCCCAACACCATAACCACTGAGCAACCACGGCGGGTCAGAAATAACAAGGAATAGGGAAATGAAAGTTCATGAAAAGACAACTTGCTACTCTCTTGCATTGCATCTGCGATGCTCTACAATTGAGCTACTGTGGTGGCCAATGGTAAGCTCAGTGGTAGAGTATCGCACATGCAATGTGGAAGACATGCGTTGAGCTCCCGCCTGCGGCAAGTTGCAATTTTGTCCACATTCACATTCACTTCCCGTTTCCTTGTTATTCCTGCATTTCAATTAAACAGAACGGTTAATTTCCCCTATGCTTTCCCTGGCTCCATTGTCTGTCGGCTTCACATGATTTCTAATTAAAAATAAATCAAGCCCCTCGGTCCCTTTTATTCCCTTGCTTCAGTTCTAGAAGTGCCTCACATTTGATTACAGGTGTTTACAATATCTTTTTTGGTTCCAACACACTGCCCAATAACATGTGTTACCTGCATCATTACAAGCATAGATCTCAGCATTTTTCAGTGTCATTTCTATGGGGAACCTGCACTGGCTGGAAGTCACTAGGCCTATTTTATATTACCCACACTTCGTGCAGGCTTCTGCGGACAAGTGTAGTGCCAGGAAGAGGCTAAGGCGTAGTGTGCTGCACTTGGCTGACAGGACTGTAGCCAATCAAAGCATACTATGTGTCATCTTCTGCATTAGCAGACAAAAAGCGCCCTGACTTCGCACTGCACCTGACTTAGTACCAATTGGCTATGTGTATGTGCTTTTGCCTGAAGCTAAAAGCTAATGTATGTATTTCCTTTCAGCAACAAATCTAGGCAAAGTGTAGCTAAAATACATTGCAAATGTACAGTGCATGAAGACAATTTCTTGATGCATGTAATGCAGCGCCGAGCCTGAAACAGCCTGCATGACCGTATATGCACAATTTTGATCTTATAAGATTAGATCACCTTCCTCTATGAAACACGGTCATGCCGGTACTTTGCTACCATCACTGCAGCGAACTTTCAATGTTGTCGCCATTTGTGTATACCGACAGCACCAACAGCCGCAGACAAAATGGTGCTATGTGCTGGTAACGCCAGTCTGCTGTTTACACTCGACTGCAGTGTATAAAGTGTAGTTTTCATGCTACACTCATACTATTAACCTCTTCACTACTGAACAAAAATGTTGGCAACCAAATGTGTACTTCTTCCTAAAAATTAATTTCAAGCCATTTCAGGAACTCAAACAAAAATTAACTGGTGACATAAAAGGAATTTTGAAGCCATAAGCCGTGTCCACAAATGAGGACAGTGGTAGTGAAGAGGCTAAAAATGGCTTCACGTAGGCGGGCGGAGCAACACTTTTTCTACACTGATTAAAGGAAATGGCGAATTCCTACACTAGCTACATTCGAGTAGACAGTGTAGGTTAAAAATGTAGCCCTACTGTGCAACAAAGCCCAAGTGAAACAACAACACATGGGGACCACAAGGGATGCTGTGACAAAAATGCAAAGGCATACCGTTCATGTGCTATGCATTTACTGCTCATTGGAGGAAACATCTCACCAATCAGGTCAACAGGCCTCTCAGCACGCTGGTTCGACTCCTTCAACAGCAGGCGCATCTTGCCAAACCGGTCGAGCAGGGTCTTCACGTCGAGGTTGCTGTCCTGGCGTACAAAGTAGAGGTAAGCATGCAAAATGAGGTGAAACAGTGCTTGCATGGCAACAGGAAGCTGCCCTTAGTGAGAACTACAATGCAAACTGGCAGCCACATGTAGCTTAACAGAGCAGCAAGGTTAAACTGGCAACTTGATGCTGTCACAAACCAAGAAATGATGTGGCTAGCAATGTAGAGCGATTTACAGTCCATGCCTGCTTTTAGGCAAATACAATAATGCATTCGGTTATTTTGTCAGTTATTGCTTCAGTTACATAGCAGCAGCAGCTAATTGTGCTGCTACAAACGGCCATGGTGTGTCTGGTAAAGTTGTTCTTATAAATAATTTGAGCCAGTGTACGATGACAATGCCTGGTGAACACCTACCTGGGAAGGCAGTTCGGCAGCCTTGGCGCCTATGCCTGCGGCGCTTGCTAAAGCTGCATTCTCTTGGGCGAGCTGCGAAAGACGCTCCCGCAGTCGCTGGATGGCTGCACGGTCTTGCATTCGCAGCCGGTCGTACGTGCCCACCGCCTGGGACAGCTCCTGTTGGTGACACAGCAGCAAGTGAATCAGACGAAGGAGAACTGAGAAGGATTGTGAGGACAGTGTTATACATAACCTGAACACAGCACTAAACATACATTTATTGGTATCATGTTTATCATCACAAGCAAAACTACTGCATTTGGATAGCTAGCCACGGGCTAGGTGGGATCCATTTCACATGAACATCTGTATATTCGAGCAAAAGAATATGTAGTGTAGTTAATCAACAACAGCCTAGAAAACAGCGCAGAGCAATACAACGCACAAAGATAACATTACCAGAACAAGAGGTTACGAAGCATATGTGCAGAAATACAGTAATAGCATACAGAATATATTTATTACACGATAGCATATTAAAAAAATAAAATTTGTTGACAGAGAAGAACCAGGCGAAAGCTAACAGTATGCCCTCAGTGCAGAATAAAAATTTCGTAGTGAGACATCAATGCTGAACACAAAGGCAAGAAGACAAGATTATCATTGTCTTGCTTCCATATTTGGTGTTTGTAATGTTTCCACATGATAAAGTGAAACAATGCCACCCTTTTAATCCTTACATAAATTACCATGGCAAGTCAGTGGGTGGGCGTGCGAATTGGTGACAAGACGCACCTGCAGACGGCTCTCCAGGCTGGCAACCCGCGCCTCACTTCCTGACGTCTGCTGGTGCAGACGTGCCTGAGCGTGTCCTGACCGTTTCCTCTCCTGCTCCAGTGCAGCCTGGTGTTGAGCCTGTTGGCAAAACAATGAGAAGTACGCTGGCTTAAGTAAGGAACTGGACGTGTTGGCTCAAGTGACAGCCTAGCATGCCAGTTCACATGCAACTCGTAAAATTTAGACAAAGGTTCACAGAAAGATGGAGACAAAGTGGTCAACAATGGTGGAGCGAGGATGTCTCTGGAGGAAAGGTTTCAAGAGCAGTGCAAGCGAGCTAGTTGGCATAAATCCATAGCCGGGCATGGCGCAAACGGGAAAACAAGACAAGAGAAAGAAGAGGCGAGCACAAGCCATTACCTTTCAACTAGAGTGTACTAGATAGGGGGAGTGGGTCCAACGCAGGCTCCCCGCTGAGGCTTTTTTTATGGAAAAGTTGGTGGCGCCACCGTTGCTTTCTCCTGAATGAGCGGTCCCGCGCGCCGGCCGGACGCTTGCCGCGTCGGAGACCCTACTGTAGCTGCATGGAGCTTTGACAGGCGTTTCACTCTGCTACATCCAGAGATACTCGGTGGCGGCAAGAATGATATTATTCCCCACTAATATATTGTAAATAAAACTGGAAAAAGAGCGGCAGAAAGAATGCAAACGACACAACAACTACAGTGTGTCGAGCAAACGACAGCTACTCAGACCGTGAGCTCGCCTCAGCCAATGGGCGCTGCCGAAACAGCCAGAGCCAACGTTTATTGGCCGGAGCTTCAGAATAAGGCGATGGCAGCGCCACCGCAACTTCAACGTTTTTTGCTTCACCCTCGGCGCTTGCCAAGGCGTCCGCTGGACCCACTCCCCCCATTCTAGTACACTCTACTTTCAACTAAGGTTTATTGTAATGCAGGCTGCCGTTATACTATGTGTAGACAGCTATCATTAAAAACCAGAAGAGCAAACAGAGGAAGGAACATATGTATGAAAAGATGTGGAAAAAGGGATACAAGTGTGCACAACAAATTATGGACCCCATGCCAACACACCGCGACAGCCAATCCAGCAGTTTATCCACATCTTTTCATATGTATGTTCCTTTCTCTTTGTGCTCGTCTGGCTTTTAGTGATAGCTGTTTACCCATATTATAACGGCAGCCTGCACTGCAATAAACACGAGTTGAAAGTTCTAGTGTTTGTGTTTGTCTCATCTTTCCCTCGTATTGCTTTCCCGATTGCGCTATGCGCACCTACACAACAGTGAGACTTAGCTTCTTGAGGGCAGCAAATGCTGCCAGGGCAAGAAAAAACCCTGCCAAGGAAAGAAGTTGCTGCCCTCACGAAGACGAGTAACTTTATTGAAATGTTAGCTCCAGAGATATACCTCGTTCAACCGCTGTTGATCACTTCGTAACAGTTACGTATACTTTCTAAACGTCTGCAAGTAGCTGAACAGTTGGATGAATGACAATGCAGGGGTTCAACAAGTAACTTCAGTATCAGCTGCAACTATGAAAACTTCTTGACCGTTCTTAGCAAAGCCTTACGCAGACAGGTGAAACATGCTACTAGCACAAAATCGAATGGGTGGTAAGGAGAAGACAATTACACCACAGGTGCTAGCACCACTGACAATTACACCGAACATTAACACATTTCTCCAATCTATAAATCAACCAGACATTTAACAGTCTTAGTTACAGTTCCATAATCAGGCATTTTAGACATTCAGTGCGGCACAATTGAGCAATTCAGTTAAGCGGTTTCCTTTCCATCACAGATAGTTAGCTCCTCATGGAACCAAAAGCATCAATAAACAAGCCTTGAATGTTTATGCATTCGCTGCTTACTTTGACCTCAACCAGCTCCTGCTGCAGCTTGAGCAGCAGGGGGGAAGGCTGCTTCAACTTCTCCTCTGATGCAAGCAGTCGTTTGCGCACCTCGTCCAACTCCTGCGTCAGTTTTTCCACTTTGGTCTCATACTCCTTCGCCAAGTCTGCCTGCAAGGTGTTAATGGCAGTTTCAGTGGATGGCCACTGGCAATGCTGATGTGTCGAGGCTATACCTGCGCTATTTGTGACCTAAAAAGAATACTGACATGACATTTAGACTTCTTTGATTTTATTTTATTTTTGCGCTAAATGAACGTCCTGCACCTTGAAACCCTACAAAAAAATACTGTTGAGCTTCAAAGTACCCTCAATTAGCATGCATGCACAGCAGCAAACTTGGAACAGCAGAGACTGAAAAGCAACACATTGTTTTAGATCACAGTGGCTTTTTCGGTGACTTCGCTGTAGCTGGTTTGGCCTGCTTCTGGAACTTGTCTTAATAAACTTGTACGAAGCAAGCACCCCTCTAGCCCATGGCCATCTTGTGCTGCCACAAGAGGGCGGTACAGGTACCATCCCAATTTCTTTCTCACATGATTTTTTCTTTTTTTACAGTGAAGCTGTTTATGGCTAGAGTTCCGTGCATTTTTCTTCTGCGTCAACAAAAGCTAAGGTCCTACGCGAATGCACTCGTGCCATTGTTCGCGCGTTTGTTGTTGTCTTCTTACACTGCTGGCTTGTTGGCGTCCCTCGGATATGCCTTTTGAGTAGATTAGTTATCAATAAGCACTATTTCCAAGATCAGTGGACAATAAAGGTTTCTCAAAGATTTGCCGTTGTGCGACCCGCGTCGGCCATGTCTGCGTTTGCACCGCCCTCTCTTTGTCGGCGTTCCAAGTGCTTGCGTATCTAGTTTTCCTTCCTTCCACTCTCCTGTGGTGGCGGTGCCGTCGAAACGTCACGCGTGTCTAGTTTCCTCCAGCTCCTTGTGGTGGTGGTCCCATCGTCCACGAGAATGTATATAAAAACTGGAAATACAAGTTGCCGTTCTCCATTCTGAATTTCCCTTCTCTTCTGTCATCATAATAGGGAGGCCGCATATAGTTCGGACTCCCGAGGAGCAACGCGCTTACGCGCTAAAGAGCTTCACTGGTCATCCACCTTCACAGAGTGGAATGGCTCATGATTTTTTTTTTTTGCAATCCTGCACTGCCTCAGCACCTTTAAAGCTTTTTCAGGAACACAATTTATTTTTCATAAAGCTTTATGCAATCTTCATAAAATCATAGAATGAGTCAAAATTTGTAAATGCTAGGAAAATTTTGGGCAAGTTGGCAGGTATACTAAAACTAAACAAAGTACCACCATAAACACCACATAAGAAAAAAAAAAAGCATTCAGCAGGAATTCTTGCTGGGCTAGTTGGTACATACTATATTTTATGGACTACACAAGTTAAACAGTTGAAATTTTGTGGGGTGCAGGCTATATATGAGAGCAGGCTATACATAATTTTACTTATTAAGATCAGAGGTGCGCTTGAAGAAAACGAGGCCAGACTGCTGTAGCAAACTTTCCCTGGAATAAATTGTATAGCGAAATCAGCTCCGCAATGATTGTCACTGCGCACGAGCAATATTTCCAGCTCATACTGGCAGTTCGTGATATGCGAATGATTGCTGCTTGCAATACTTAACCCTTTATTGATGAATGTTGCCTACAGGCAACATACCAGAAATCTTTTTTTTTTCTCGCCCGAGTTTTGGTATTGAGTACTAAGTTTCTGGCTAAATGCTCTTGGCCAACACTGAATGACGGGCAGCAAGCATCATTTGCTGGTTTAGAGCAGGAACACAGGACGAGGCAGAATAAGTTCGGCACGAGACTCGCTTTCGTTTGAATGCACGGTCAGAGGAGACAGACCGGTGCAAGATCTCCGGCTGCAGTCGTGCTACACGTGTGACGCAAAGCAAATTAAATGTACTCCTATGGTTCGCTTCTGACGAGAGTTGTCAGTACAAATTCCAAAGCCATAGGTGGCTTGAGGTGAAGCCCACTTCCCGGTTCCCGCCTGGTGTTTTCCCCTATTGCTGAAAAGGTTTCCACATATTTTTTCTTTACATCGATGATGCTTATTCTCGCCATGTTTTCACATTTAGACTAAAGATATACATTTATTTCTGGTATTTATATGTGCCGTCGTTAAAGGGTTAATGAGTGCAGCTTTTCAATACTAGGATTTGTGAGCACATGTGCTAAACCTCGTTATAAAATGCGTTAACACATTTATAAACGACTTCATATACATGCAGAATACAACAGCTGTGATGACACTGAAAAGACGAAGAGCCTTCGCGGCATTGCTCAAGCTCAGTGAAGGTGGCGGAGACATTCAGGAGCCATTCATCGAATATGAATACTAGTAAGTATCGAATATTTAATAATCAGACGCAGACGCATGTACGCATTTACAATGGGGACGTTTGTTTCTGTATAAATATAGGTACCACCTCTGTACTGCACAAGACCTAAAAAGACAACCAACTATCAGGGACAAAGAATAAGCATACGTTTAAACACAAGATCACCAATTGTCATTAAAAAACTGGCGAATAGCCTCTCAACATCTTTTGAGCCTGGTTGCAAACAGGCTCTCCAAGAATGAATGGCCGCTGTATGGAATGGAGCTTTACAAAAACGCTAATAAATGGTTGCCGAAAAACTATCAGAATTCATGGAAAAAGAAAAACAAAATGCCGCTGAAGCACTTGTGAGTCGTAAGCACATGTAAAATGGCCTGTTGCAAGGAAAACATCATTGGTCGTAGTGTAAATGATAAAAAAAGTTTAGACTAGACTACTAGATTACTAGACTGCCAGAAACAGTAACTGACACACTAGAAGAAAAACTCGCAGGTTGTAATGTAAGCTTTTGCTGCGGAACAGAAAACAAACCTTGCATTATCCATTTTGTTTCTGCATTCCTTCGAAAACTATTGTCAATGTTTCACTTCTGATAACTTGCGATACTTTGTCTAGCAGACTAGAAAACGTCAAAAATACTAGTTCAACCTTCGATTGCTGTGAAATATATGGTTAGTTTCAAATATTCAACATTACCAAATAGTTCCTTTTTGAATACGAATATAAGTAGTTAGTGTGTAATACACCGTTCGCATTCGAAATTTCAAACATTCACCCAACCCCTAATATTGACGGCTTTTAAAATGGACTCCGATATCAAATTTTTGCGTACCTACTGTTTACTGGTTGCAGACAAAGTTAAAGAACCTATTTTCAGCCGAAGTTTGTCCCTGTGATATACAGTGGGGCAGACTACCTAAGAAAAACTTTTTTATTTTTAACCCAAATTGGCCCCATGCGGACTTTAATCCTGAATATACAGTAGTACTTGTGAACAGGACGAGTGCTGGACTTAAAGAGCAGTTTTCAGTTCAGTGCTCGTAATGTCCACTATTTACTTTGCGTACACATCGGTTTCACTGGTTTCCTGTTTACAAGAACAGGACAGGACTTACCTGAGCGGCTTTCCTCGTGGCTTCCTCAAGCTTGTCTTCCAAGTTCTCACGAAGAGTTCGTTCTTCGGAAAGCAGGCGTTGAAGTTCCCTCAGCATCGCTGCATGGTCACTCTGCTCCTGCTCCCGAGCCAGCTGCTCCTCGCGCAACTTCGATCGCAGCTGCAACAGCAGAAGCAGAGGTGGCAGCACGTGTTTACCCACGAGTAATGCGCTACACATATTTGACTACTTTCAAGCTGTTTTAATGCTGTTTCCTGCAGAACCAATTTTGCAAACGCAAGATGCAATACCAGTGCATAAGATTGGAAGTACAAGTGCTGGACCTGCAAATGACCCTTCATCTTTAATAAAGGTTCCATATAACCACTAAATGCAAACCAAGCATAACCCAACTGAAAAACAGCCTTTCTGACAAGTGACAAGCTCATACATGCCTCAAGAAGCTCTTGTTGTTGTCTGGCCTTTCATATTTTAATTACACACACACATCACTGAATATGGGGAGAACAATGTCATCAATGGGAGCAATATAGCAAGTTGGCTTCTCTACTTTGCCGTTTCACAAGCCTCGCTTCTCAAACACTCAAAAGAATGAAAAATGTGTTGGGTGTAAAATGTTGGGCCGTTTGTAATGGACATTTCCGGTTTGAGTTGAAAAGTGAAGCAGGCATAAGGAAAAGTTTACAGTGTAGCGATATACAGTATAGACCACTTATAACGTAACCACTTATAGTGCAGGACCGGATATAGTACGGTCTTTTCAGACTCCCATTAATTTTCCCATAGCACTCCATGTATACGCATACCGCTTACAGTGCAGCTGTGTGAGATGAAATACCGGTTATAATGCGACTTCCGCGGGAAAATCTCACCGACAAGGGTAGCAGCGAGCACGCTTCTCAACAAGGTGCGTGCTGCCGGCCGGCGTATGTATTATTCAATGCAATCAAACTCTCGTTAATTCGGACTTATTTGGCCGCACATCGGTTAATTCGGACTACTTTCGGAGCTCGGTAAGTGAGGAGCGCCGCAAATGTGCGATGCAAAAGAGCAAGAACGGCGCTAGCGTCCAACCCAAATGAAGCGGCGGAGTCCGCATCGCCATAGCCATCAGTTGAAATCGTACGTGGATTACAGAAACGCCGGACCGCTTCGAGCCTATTTGTCTTTAAAGCCTGTATTCTTGCGTTTACCGCCGCGCATAACACCGCATTGGCCGCGGGCTCTCGTAACTGTGTAGTCGTCTTCCACGATCACGTCGATAGCGGCTGCGGTTTTCTCTGCAGCGGTTGCGGCGAAGAGTAGTTTCGTTTTTACTGGGTACGCACGTCAGCCACATGCCTAAAAAACTGCGTAGTCGCTATCGATGATCGCATAGATAACGACCGCAATTTTGACTGCCCCCGCCCCCCTCCAGTTGTTACAGCGAATGGTAGTTAATTCGTCCAGACTTAATGCGTGCCTTCAGCACCGCAAAGTCGCCGTTTATAATCGTGTCGATAGCGGTCACGGTTTTTTCCGCAGCGGTTGCGGCAAACAGTTGTTTCGTTTTGACTCGGTGCAAAGCTGTCGAGCTTGAAGAGCACCGGCTACGTCGCGATTATGTTTTCACCAGCTCACTGGCGAAAACGTAATTGCGATGTGTGCGTGATAGTACACAGTGTGTCTGCATGCTTGGCCTACATGTCTTGCATACGTGCAGGGCTTGAAAATCGTTGTTTTGGTTATAGTGCGGTACCGATTATAGTGCAGATATTCGCGACTCCATCGACTTGTTATAAACAGTCTACACTGTACTGTAACATGGTGCATTAAAACACACAAATATCGAGACATGGGGTCATACTGATGTATTTACCAGTTCAGCTGACCTCTCTTGCTGTCTACGACTCAACTACAATTTCCTGACTTTTCCGAGAGAAAATATACTAAAGCATCTCATCTCATCAGTCCACGTGCACACATGCTCATGTTCGTGCACTTGTATCTGTTTCCAATGTTGCATCTTTTTCACTGTTGAGACACTTTCAAGCACAAGGTACTCGCCTGGATTAAACTACCTTCATTATGTATTCTCCTACGTGGGACCCGGTTCAGTTTCATCGAGCTGAGCAAGAATCGGTCATAATCAGTGTGAAGTTCATCGCAACACTGCAGTGTGCATGTGTCGCTGTGCTTCTGCAGCGTCCCACTCTTAGCCCTCCTATAACATCTTCAAGAGACGTGCTGAAACAAGGTAGTCAGGTCGACGAGTTGGATAGGATTCATTTCGAATGTGTAAGGCAGCGCAAACGAACAGGGACAAAAGGCAGAAGAAAAAAAAAAAAAAGACAAGGTGCATTGTTGTCATTTTATCTGCCTGGGCTACTCGGCAATTTCTCACGTAGGTGTTATTTCCCATGTGGATTGCGGGTGTTCTCTAATGTATGAGTGTACTTATGTCACTAGTAGGCATAAAGATGACTGCACCCGCATTATCGCGCTGATTTGCACTGATGGCATGTGAGGAGGATTGTTTAGGTAAGCCTTCTATCGCACTGTTAAGAATTGTTTTCTGAATGCGCTGGCAAGCGCGCAGAGTGACGAATGATACTTTTACATTCTCAAGTTTTCTTGTTTTCTTCAACATGTTCCTGTGCTCTTTTGAGTTTTCGAGGTTCTGTACTTATGTCACTTCAAAATAAGTCAGCAGTTGGACGTTAGCACTCATCCTCGTATCTTGTTTCTGTGTCTCCGTTAAACATTCGCACTTTAACACAAAATGATGCAACACCAACTAGCCCAATCAGTTACACGACAAGTTCCCATGCGGTGTCCCAAAGCACATACTATGCGGGAACGCCGTCTGTTCGTTTGTGCTGTGTTACACATTCAAAATGAACATCTTCAAGAGTATGAATCCTTTGCCCAAGTCCAAAGTTTTATTGGACTTTGCCACAAGACTTCCCAATTTGCCTCCTCGTCTCACCTCAGCCATCTTGGCTTCCAGAGAAGTGGCCTGCTCCTCCGCGTTTCTTTGGAGTTCCTCGACTTGGCGTAGTGCGGCATCCTTCTCCTGGATGAGTCGCTTACGGTCTGCCTGGAAGGCAGCCTCCATGCGGGCCTTCTCTTCTGAGAGGGTAGACAAAGCCTGAGACAGGGCAGCCACATGGTCTTCAGGAGCATCACTCTGTGCGGAATCACCGGGGGAGCCTGCATCTTCTTGCCCATCAGCCTGAAATGAGGACAGTGGGAGGTGCTGAAGCTTTAATCTCCCCCGCCTGTCTAGGGCACAAATAGCAAGACATTTTCATGGGACAGAAATGAAGACAAAGGAGGGCACTTCAGGACTGTTGCAGGGTGAACTGGAATTTGGGCTAGCTAGTGAAGATACATTCAGCAATTATTGCACCATATTCACAAGAATACAGATGATCATGTCAGCTGTGCCTCCATTGCACTATCTTCTAAGGAGACAAAATTTTCGGAAGGCATGTGAATTATGTTACGGTGTGCAACTTCAATCTTTGTCTGGTTTTTCTGCTCATGTTTAACTTGGGTGAGTGCATTTCAGAGCTATTTATTTGTGTGGTTTTTAATCATCTCTTTCAATGGTAGAAGCACCATTGTGCAGCTTTTTTTTCCTTCTTTTGAGATCCTGGCGCATAAAACACCACAATAGAATTTTGCCAAATTGTGTGGGTGGCTTCACCCTATTCAGTTCTACCAGCGCATGCTGCCAGAGTGCAGGAGCAGGCACGATCCTGGCCACTGAACGTTTCACGAGAAAGCCTGTACTCAGTCTCGTCAACTTTGTGCACGGCAATAAAAGGCTGTGCATCCTGTTAGTCATGAAAGAGGAAATAGTCATCCACTCGTCCGTAGCACAGAGCTTCAAAGGAAACCCGTACGGGTTTCTCAGAAAGCAAGTTCCGCTGTCGAAGAAAATTCGTCCTAGTCTGGATATCGAACCCAGGCATGACGTCCTTTTAGAGAGATTGCTCTACAATCTGAGATCACTAGCAGGCTAGCAGATCGCAGAGCAAGGCCAACTATGTTTCCTTTCATGAACCATCCTCCACTTCACGAGCTTCCGCAGAACTGATTTATATGCTCAGTGTCACTGTGCTTCGAGTTGTTGATTATTTCGGCCTCTATCTGCAACTTGCTAGCCTCCTGGTTAGTTCAGATGGTAGAGCAACCACCCTAGAAAGGAGTTTGTTTCGGGCTCAATCCCTGAAATAGGACGAATTTTGTTCAACTGCAAAGGTTTCTTTACGAGAAACCCGGATAGGTTTTCTTTGTAGCTACAGTTGGGTGGATGACAATTTTCCCTTTTATGAACCTTGCGGGCTTTCGAAGAAGTCATTTGTCATAAACGTTAGCCAGGAACAAGAACTGGTTCAGAAAGCAGGAAGGCTTGCCCACCTTGCACCATTTATACGCTTGCAATCCTCCTGTTCAAACGGGAGGATTAGAAGCATACTTCTAGGGGCCGTACTCTTGGTTGATCACTTTTTAGAAATACTTTCACTTCCATGGGAACTTGCATGACTAATGCTGGACGTATTGGTGCCTACAGATGGCAGTATTCCTGGCACAGTGCCAAGAAAGCTGTCTGGCGACCCATAGATGCCAACGCGTCCAGCAAGTATCTTGAGAAATCTTGCAAAACTGAAAGCATTTGCAAAGGGTGATCAACCAAGAATACGGCCCCAGTTCTTGTCTGTGGTTAGCTGACAGGAACTAGAGCTTTCAGCACGTTGCACAAAGTCTGTGAGGCAAAGTATATGTAGCACAGACTTGTGGTTCATATCTCTGCATCTAAAGTGACAGATCAAATGAATTCCCCTCGTACAAAAGAATTTGCCCATAGCGCTTTCCCAGAAGCTCTTCGCATTAAGTCTGACTTTAAGGATAGAATAACTCTTGTGGGGTCTCATACGTGCTCTTGAGACAAAGGAACGACAACATAGTAGTGCAAACTATCAAAAGGGCATTTATTGCACCTCTCATACACTAATACACGCTAGCCGAATTACTATGCATAGAACATTCACATGGGCGCGCGACAAATCAAGGAAGTCCGATTCATCGCGACCGGATAGCGAGCGAATATGTTCGCCCCATGCTATGACACCATCGCTTAGTCATTCATGTGTACGGTCACGCGAATGGTGGCATGTTCGAACGATCCGTGTTCGTCCATACCGGTGCCCTGCTCCTAGCCACGCGAGACTGTCTCGCGAAGCGTGGATTGGCGCGCGCGCGGGACGTCCGCATCGCTCACCGACCCCAACCCGAAGAGGAACAGCCTTCTCCATTTTGCGCCCGCGTAACCCCCCACCGTCAGGTGACGTTAGCAGCGCAACACTAGCACCACCTCTCGTAATACGCTCCAACTCTGCCACCGTAAAGCTACGTGGCGAAGCCAGATTACAGGAGACGGGAGCCATGCGGGGAAAACAACATCAGGGGACGCGTGAGAGTCGCGCATCCCCACACTCTCCACTAGACAGTTTATGAAAACAAGCCGTCTGATCAAACAGTTTATATACATGACTTTTGGTAAGGACTAAAGAACTAAACATAGCTGATAAGCACATTGCAATTGGCACATCAAGAATAGACAACAAAACTTTAGCGTACATGAACAAAATAATAAAAAGGAACTGAATTCTTTACATTTTCTATGTGCATGATACTGAAGTGCTGATAAACTTCTGCGCAATAAAGATGTGATGTTCATAACTATGCAGATATTTACAGAACGTCATTAATGAAGTGACTGTGCCCTATAACAAAGACACGAAACTAGCCTTCTGAGCAACACAAACACGACAGATGTCCAGACAAAATTAACATGCACTTGTTTACGATGACGTCTTTGATTACTTACTGTTGATGATGGACTTGGTTCTGACTTTTTTTCACTTTCCTTTCCAGTCAGGGATTCATTTGACGTGCTCGCACGGGCTTTTTCGCTGGCTTTCGACGATGTCAGTGCTTTCAGGCTCAGTTCGAGGGCATCCTTTTCTTTCTGCAGACTTTTGTACGCACGAACAAGGTCTGAAACCAGGACGGCCCTTTATTATTGTAGCAGGCACCTTACACTGAAGATTTCCAGAATGGACAGCAGTGCCAGAACACACAGCCTAGCGAGAGGAATACAAAGGGATCGGCAACCTCATCCTCACTTGACACTCATTTCACAAGAGCGAGATATAAAAAATTAGCGAGCGAAAAAGGGAGTGATTGGATGTAAGTACAAATGGGAGGGAGTGCCGGTTAACATTATTATACAAATGAAAGTCCACGACGGTGACTTTGAGTGGATGAGGGCATGAATGTGGAAGTGGACGCTTGTATGAGCATGAGAGGGTGCCGGAAAGTGTGAATGGAAGTGCCTATGAATGCGAGTGATCTTGTCAAATATGAGTGCTAACGAGTGTGAGTGCACATGAGTATGAGGGAGTTCATAGCTTGCGAAAATATTTCCCGACTGAGTATCTGCTTATTCTACCGAGCTATGGTGGAAGAGGCATAATGGGAGAGATGCGACAACCATTCGACATGACGTTTCCAATCGCTCATCGTGAGGCAATAGTGTCCACGATGTGAAAACACGTGCATGTGTATGCTCAATAGGACTCAAAATGCTTGCAATTGAGATTAAGAGCACAAACATTCATGAGTTTCAGATGGGCAAAGCTAACGTACACTGAGACAAACTGTGAAGCATGGGTTGTCGTTTTTAAATGTCGCATTTTCTTCGCATCCCTAGCAGCCGCTGTTGGCAATGCTAGGGTGATAAATCAATGTGTCGCAGTTCCTTCTGGCCAGTGCAAGGTACCTATTATTATTTTTTTTTTTTTTGTTTTCAGCAGAAAATCTGCTTTCTCTCTCTTTGCATGTGAAAAATGCCATCACTAAGTTAATATGAGAATGCAATATTTTGCATAATATCTCAATAACTTTGTTCAAAAATGCCTGTTTTTTTTCAGTGTTGTTGTTGCCTGATGATTTATCTTACACCCATGCCACATGGACAGGTAATGTTAGGAGCCTAGGACCTTACATTTCCTAATGCCATTGTACGTAAAGTTGCAGTTACACATGCAATTTTAAGATTGCTACGATGCTGCCGGGATGACAGCCGCAGTTAATGAAGCAAGTTTCTTTGGAGTTGTTGTGATCGAACAAAGGATGTCTGTGGAGACAATGCTTCAACAAGGAGACACGTCTTTGTCAGGGTTCTAGCATGGAAGAGTCCTCTCGTCAAAATGTCGGCTCCAGCAACATTCCTTGTTTGACCACTGTTCGTCACATTCAAGCCTACATCTTTCTGTGAACCACTGTCTTGTTCGTGATTTGCCAATTGTAATATGATCAAAGAGTTATTTAGCTGGCAAAGAGCAAGGAATGAAGCTAAAAACATTAATAGGCATATTTTATGTGGATTTATTTCAGAAATGTGTTGATGGTGTGCAGTCGTAACCGCTAAAATTAGGCGTGAGCGTATAAATTCAACAGCCAAACAAATTGTAAGAATGCAGTAAACTGCATGTGGCATTAGGTTTTAATGCCATTAAGCATGTCCATATAGTACTGTTCAAATGGCATTAAAACTTAAGGCATTATAGTAATCTTTTTGTGTGTGTGGCACGGGCTATGTCACTCATTTCTACTACTTTTGTGGAGTCGACATTTCGCCCAACAAATGCTGCATGCAACACTGTGCAGCTTTAACCCTTCATTGATGAGTGTTGGTTACAGGCAATATAGAAGAAAAAATATTGTTTTCTTGCTGAGTTTCAGTATTGAGTACTAAGTTTCTGGCTGAGATGTCCTTGGCCAACACTAAATGAGGGGCAGCAAGCATTATTTGTTGGTTTACAGCAGGAACGCAGGACGAGGTAGAAGAAGTTTGGCATGAGACTCGCATTCTTCTTTAAAGCATAGTCAGAGGAGGCAGACCAGTGTTAGATCTCCGGCTGTAGTGGTGTCACACACATCATGTAAAGCAAAAGTAATGTATACCTATGGTCCAGTTATGACGAGCGCTACCTGCACAAATTCCAAACGGAGCCTTAGGTGGTTTGGGGTGAAGCCCACTTCCAGTTTTCCACCTGGGGTTTTACAACAATTGCTGAAAAAAGTTACAGCAAAATATTTTTTTTCATTTCGCTGATTACGCTTATTCTCGATGTGTTTGGCAAATTTTGATAGAACAAAAATTTCAGGTATTTCTATGTGCCATGTTTAAAGGGTTAATTCCTTTGGCAAGTAATAAGTGAGCTCACTTTCAATGTCGCATCCACATGCACCTCATTGTACTTTCTATGTGCCTACAGTCATGCTTTGGCCCCTTTTGCTACTTATGTCATTCCGAACAAAGCAAATATTGTTACGACTCTTCAGTAGTCCCACTTATATGCTAGTACTTTGTTCATATACAGGGTGTTTCAGCGAACACTTTCAAAATTTATTTAAGGTTGCCTGTAGCAGATAGCCCAATTCTAGTTAATGAGCTGGTCTACTCGAAGAGGTGGACATTACTTGCACAAAAAATTGAAATGCATAATTGACTAATCAACAAAAATTCACTAATTAAGTTTTTAACTAATTACCTGATGGCCCAGCCCATATTGCAATTTACAAATTGTAGCCATGGAGTTCGCAAGGCGGATCCACTTGGAATTAATTATCAGGGTGACACCCAGTTTCGGGATAATAATTCCCAAACTTTGCGGAGAAATGCATTGGCGTTTCAGTTAATTTTGTGATTCAATGCATAAAGCAATGCAAATGCATTTCTCTGCAAAGTTCTGGAATTAATTTATCTCGAAACTGGTGTCATCCCGAGAATTCGTTCCAAGTGATCGTCTTGCGAACTCCACGGCTACAATTTGTAAATTGCAATATGGCCCATCAGGTAATTAGTTAAAAACTTAGTTAGTGAATTTTTGTTAATTATTAGATTTTGAATTTCAATTTTTTGTGCAAGTAATGTCCGCCTCTTCGAGTAGACCAGCTCATGAACTAGAATTGTGCTATCTGCCACAGGCAACCTTTAAGAATTTTTGGAAGTGTTCGCTGAAACACCCTGTATATATCCAGTTAAATACACTAGCTTTTACTTCCCTGCACTTCGAAGAATATGATACTTATTTCTACAATGCATAATTTTCTATATGGTTCTCAGTACTCTCAGGAAAGAGAAATTGTTCGATTCAGTTCCAATTCCCTGCTTTTGGTTTTAATTGTCTCTCTTTAGGCAACAGGTCAAAGCACCAGGGCAACTTCTGCGTCCTAATCAAGCCAAGAGGCTTGCGAAGTTAATTGTGTCGATCACAACTTCACTTTTTTTATTGCACTACCCTATTTGAAATCGTATATGCATTTTTACCTATAAAAAGATGAAAACATTCGCAATAACGACGACACACGTGCAGAAGAAGAAACACACTGTGCGTTGTGGTTTTGGCGCTGTTTTCACCTTTTTATAGATCATGCTTAACCAACTAGCCCTGCGTTGCACACTTTTACAATTCATTTCATATATATACATTATGTTTGTAGCCAGGCGGATCTTCTTGTATTGGCGCTAACGATTAACGCGCCACCGTTATCATTCCAATTCAAATACATCGCACGCGCTTGCATCTGCCGCAAGAAAGCTCTCACTGTTTTCAAACAGATAACCCATTTGACGAGTTAGATCGAGAAACACCGATATTTTAATTGTGTAAATGCACGTAATTAACAGTCGTAAATCGACACGGAGGCCGTTGTTGCGGACAGCACATGAGAGACAAGTATATATAATATATATATATATATATTAAGGTGACAGCGGTATACCTCCGAGCCGGGCCTCGTAACGCTGGAGTTTTTCTTTTTGCGTGCAGATAATTTCGCACAACTCCCTACGGTTCGCCTTGTCCGGTACGGCGGCCATTTCCTGAAAAAGGAGTACGACAGAAGTCATGCGCATGCTTGCGTACAGTCTTGAAATCTGCGATCAAAAGGGTCGAGCAGCGTCAACGATACATATGCATTTCTATCAGCAACGCGTGTATGCACGCCCAGCTGTCAACTGCATTACGTGCCCTGCGAAAACTGAATCGCAGGAGACAAGAGATAATGAACTTCACAGTTATAAGACAAGATCGCGAAACGAGAACATTGTGTCTCGTTTCATCTGGTTTCGTTCTCAAACAGCGACACGAAATCAAAACGGTGTCACGTAGGTAATTAACTTGTCGGCTTACCTGGCGACGCGGGTTGTTCAGCTGTGAATGTGCTCGCGCTTGAAAGCGAATACTCAGCCGTAAGGTCGCCTGACAGCTCTAACGTCTCGCATATTGTCAAGTTGCTAGTAAATCACGCAATAAGAAAACGCGAGCCTAGACAATTAGGGGACAAAACGCGGTAACGAAAAGCGAAAGCAGAGAGAACGTACGAAACTACACAGAACACAACAAAAAACGGGGATTGGATTGGCTACCCTTAACTTGACACACAGCCAAAACACAATTGAATCAGCTGGGCTGGCGTTGACTTGTTCTGATGCCCGCTGGCGCGATGTTGTCAAAACGCGTCTATGAGGTATTTTCGGCTCCCGCTATGCAAGCAGCGAAAGCATAGCTTTCGAGACCTGTACTTGTTATATAGACTGGACGCAGAAGTGGGTGCTCTGTGGTACTCGGGCGTGTATTTGAACCTACAACATGGTGGCCGTGACGTCACCATAAGCATTCCAAACAGGCAGAATGTGCTAAATAGTTTCAACATATCACCTCTCCGAATTTCTGTGATGATATACTCTCGCTTGTGTAACCAAAAACATGCATTACACGCAGCAGACATCGCAAGTGTCTGCTCACCAAACGAAGAGGGCCCCCGGCCCTTCTTTTACAAATAAACACTTCTGTTGTTGAAACGGCTCCTGCCTGAGTGTTCCTCGTTCAACCACTTCATCAAATTGGACTCGACATTGATGCAACATTTTTATTGCACTCTTGTAGTATCAGGTAATGATGTTGAATACTGATACAGATTGCATAATGAAAGCATGTTGGGCCCAAGTGTCAGCAAAACGTGTAGAGTAAAAATGTGCATGTAATCGTGGCGCTATAAACATATTCTGATCGCTATGCTGTTTCAAGTGTAACTCTACTAGCATCAATGATTAAGCACAAATGACTTACCACAGCAGAATGCTAAAGTAGTGCACATGACTGCAGTACAAAATGCGAAATTTTCATTTAACAGCTTCTAAGAAGCAAGTAAAACCATTATTGCAGGTACGTATAGGAATTCATGTGATGCTTTCATCAGACTAGTCTCCTTCGACTGTGATCATATGCACTTAATGAATACGCTGGGTCAGAGTTCCAGCCAATGCATCAAATATAAAGATGTAAATCATAGAGAACTGATTTATATACAATACTAAGTCCTTTCTATTGCTTCGACTTGACTTCTAAGAACCATGTAATGCCGAAGAGCAGAGCAGCGGGCCGCATGATGCTCTCATCAAACAACATCTTCTTGGCTTCGGCTTTGGTTAGCTCGACCACATCGATCATCTCGCCTTGTTCTTCAACACCACCGCCAGCGGTTTTCTTCATGTCATCGGTCACTTCTACGTAAAACAGTTCCTGCTTTGCACCAAGGATCCCAACACCAGATCTGAAAGCAATACCAATAAATAAAGGGTTAGCATTAACAAATAAAATCTATGCCCCGATACAGAGCCACGTATGTTTAAACATGTTAGCATACCGTGTGTTTCATATAGCTTGAACTAAGCTTTAAGAAAGAAAATACCAGTACACTTAGACCACTGATACCCAGGCCTGTTGCATACAGTCATCCCAAGTTACCAAGACTATTTTTTGAAGCGTTATCAGATAGCTAATTACTTCAGTTCAGTTATGCATGTGAGCTTCATTCATTGTAAATACAATTGAGAGCACTGTGAACGAGATACATAAGCAAGTAGTGACGTAACTTCTTTACTATATTATGGGCTAAATTTCTTCAAAACACAGAAGAAATTTGAACCCCCCAAAATATAACTTCACGGAAGGAACTTAATTGGGTGTTTCTGAGCCCACTCTACAATGTTTACAATCAAACTTATGCCCTAAAACGAATATTTAAAGATGTGCCTAACTGCATGAACTGGCAAAATAATTTTACCTAAAAAATACTCAGAGCAACCAGGTCAGATCAGGAAAGGCTTATGGGAAATAGGCCCTTACCATGCGATAGACAAGCAGCGATTTCTAGCCATCAAGTGCGGATGAAGTACAGAGAAGAGAGCAGAGCAGGTAGAGAAAGGCCAGTCGTGATAAGGACATCACTACTAGGCACCATGACCCAAACAATGCCTCGTAAGATCTAGTAATCATGAAGGGCCTACTTCTCAAGAGATAACCTGCTGATGGGCCCGGAAAGAGGGAGGTGAGGCTAGCTACCAGATGTCGTGCTCCCTCCTTGTTTTTCCGTTCCTCCAAGACTGTTGGCCTCAATCTCCTAACAAAAAATGCCGCCAAAAGTGGCACGACCTAGGACATTGAGAACCAGTGCGGCTCCTAGGCATGACCTCTGAGATTAGGCGACGACTCTGGCTGCCCGAGGCGTCCTGGAATATCTAGGAGGCGACGCGCCGAGACTTGCGTCTTATCTGCTAACCACCAGGTGCATGTGTTGTCGGCTTATCTGCTATTTAATTACTTCTAATAAGGAAATTGGACAACTAAATAGCCCTGCAGCTTTGGCAAGATCGCTTCAATAATATATATGCTACCCACTTATAGCCAATTTAGCCAAAGCGAAATTTCGCTGCACTTGGCCTTCAACAGTTTTTTTGTACCAGTGCCGCAAATAGCAGAGACATTACGAAATTATTTAAGCGACATGCACTAACGTGGTGGCATTGTCACTTTAAGGCATTTCTTGGGTGTACAGTGTTATATGAATGTTGAGAGACACTGGCACCTGCAAATCAGGCCAAACAGTACCAGGGCTGATAGGAGGTGGCTACCTGAATGACGTGACCCGCTGTATGCTGGTCAAGGGCACATTGTATCCGCACTCTTCCTTTATCTCTTCACGCATGGTCTCGGCGGACGACAGCTTCTCGTTGTCAATGATGCCCGCACACAGCTCGAGTGTGAGACCCATCGTTCCTGGATACTTGGCCGTGTCAATGGGTTTGCCAGAAGCAAACTCATGTGCTGGGATCTGACCATAGTAAACAGCTGGAAAAAGTGCAGGAACTTATTTGCAAGCACACTTCAGTGAGACAACATATTTTTAATTGCAATATCACTCCTACCACTTGCAGCGAAGAAAAGGTAAAAAGTGCTCCCACTTTGTTAACATGTATTTGAGCACAGCAAGATACCGCACACAAGACAGCATGTTTTATCAGAAATAATCAGGAATGCAGGAACAGCGCTAAAGACAAGGACAAAAACAAATAAAAAGCCGACACGCAGCACTATAAGTACAGAGAGAAACCGAAGGCACATAGTTGACACATAGCGTGTCTGAGTCCTTGCTTTCATTCTTTTTGTTCCTATAGAGCTGTTTGCGCCTTATAATAAGCAACTAGCCAGTGCTTTCAAGCCAATACACAAAGAAATAAAAGCAGTGTAAGACCATCACGATTTTTTTTGCAAAGAACAATACATGAAGGCACGATGAAGCTAGGAGTCGATCCCTTAATGGTTTAATTGATGAGGTAGTTAATTACCATTCCAGTGACTTGGCCAGAAAACTCAATAGCAGATATGATTTTGCCATAGCTTAAACCTATTAGCATAAAGACTCTGTTATTTAAAGAGAACTACAATTACAACCTATCACACTTCTGCTACCTTCGCGATCAGTAGCAGACGACACTACATATGGTTTCAGTTTTCGGTGTCACCAGAACGATCTCGACCAACAAATTTGCCATTCTCACAATTTCTTTTTCGTTTCACACTGCACGCTAACGCGAGCAAATGTCCATGGACAGCTAAGCATATACAACTAGAGGAAAAGGCGACTATTTCCGGGAAACAATTGCGTCGTAGATTTTAATCATATACTCACCAGGTCGGAACTGCCTGACGAATACAAGGACATCCCTGCTTTTGTTGTAAATAACGGCCGCAACGCTGAGGACGAAACATTTCACATCCCGTTAGACGTAGGCGTGTGGTCAAGCGTAAATTGCGCCACAACCCCAATCACGCTATGTACTACATAAAGTAAACACGCGACATGTAATGTGAAAATAAAGCAGATTGTTACACAAACCTGTCGTGACTCTTCATGAGGTCCCATATCCTCTGCTTCCCGTTCTGCAGATTAGAGGCACAGGGAAGGAGAAGAAATCAATTAGGAATGCATCAGATTATATGGTCACATGCTTTTTTTACGAGGCTGGCGAGATCTCACCTGCTTGAAAAGCAGCCGCGTAGGCTTGATGTACGCGGAATTTGTGAGTTCCGTAACTCGTATGTCGTCGATTTTATCCATAACTAACTCGGAAGTGGACAAAGAACGCCTGCTCGCGGAACTGATGCTGGCGGGACCGCCCGAAATTATCAAT
Source organism: Dermacentor silvarum (assembly GCF_013339745.2). Taxonomy (NCBI): domain Eukaryota; kingdom Metazoa; phylum Arthropoda; class Arachnida; order Ixodida; family Ixodidae; genus Dermacentor; species Dermacentor silvarum. The sequence goes on along the minus strand of NC_051160.1, from coordinate 25,896,581 downwards.
TTGATGGACCGCGGCCAAACTGCAGCCCGCCAACATCGACCTCCGCTGATCATCGCCGCCGCACCACACCACCACTAGCTTAGTAAGGTTAATTTTAACAGTTGTTTTTCGTAAAAACGGTTTGTGAATGCGGACAGGGACACGCATAAAAATCCCATTATTTGCAACGAGGACCTATTTTACGCAACCGTCATATTTATATTACGCACCACGCACGATGCAACTACCAAGCCGCCCCAGGTAGGGAAAACTTTGAACTAAAACGTCGTCCGCTGCCAAGTTTCTGTTGCGCCGTTCCGGCAGAAGTGATTGATGCTTTGTGTTTGACTCACGAAGGATTAAACTAGAAAAAGAACAGACAGCAGTCAATATAGTAATTTGGTCAATAGCAACTACGAAAACGTACGTGTTTATCGCGGGACGTTGATATATGTGAACATATTTTACTCGGCGCAGCTGGCTGTAAATCTGCAGGCGTTAGACATTGTAGAATTTTGCCAGCTAATTGAGACTTGACCCCAATTATTACTCTTAATTATAACGTCAGTTCGCTTGTTAACCGTTTCAGGCACCAATTAATTATCTTGATTGAAAACTTACTTTCACCGCTTTTCTTGAATCTTCAGAATTATAAACAGCATACAGCGGTAGAATAAACGAATTTTACATACTTTACGGAGTTTTGGCCCTACCGTCTACCTTCCCACTAGTTTTACTAAAACATTTCACACGCTATTCAAACCTGCAGCACAATTCCAATCAGAATTCAGTGTTTTCAAGATGTAATACATCTTGAAACACTGAATTCTGATTTAAAATGTGTCGCATGCGACACATTTTAAATGTAATTACTTTTATCAATGCTTTTGCTGATGATGCACTATCTTGGCGTACACACAATATGTGTACACAGAGCGTGAAATTGTTAATAAGCGTAATGGACATAATACACATGTACTTGTACAGACTAGGAAAAGTACTAAAAAATGTATTCCAAGTCACAGTCCTGCCAATGACTAAGTAAATGAGGGGGAAAAAAAAAAAAGAAAACACCCTTCTCCATAGAAATTTATTTACTATGATAAATCACTCAAATGTTGGTAAGATTAATTGCTAAGACAATAATATCATTGCCCCTCAATCCTTAACTGGCAGTTAAGGTTGCAGAACACTGCAGATTATACAGAGTGATAATTTTTAGGTTTTATGGAATTTTAAAAAATTGCCTGTTGCAGATAACAAAATTCGAGTCCTTGAGCTGGATTATTTAGAGAGGCGGACATTACTTGCACGAGAAATCAAAACCCATATTCAACTAATTAACAAAAATCTACTGATTATATTTTGAATAATTACTTTATGGCACATATTGCTCCAATTTACAAACTGTAGCCGGTGAGCTCGTCAGGCGTATCCACTTGGAATGAATTTCCAGAATGATGCCAGTTTGACAGGGCGCTACTCACAAGTAGCGCCCTGTCCTGTCTGTGTTCCTTCTTAGTGTGCCATCACTGTTAGTAGCACCTTGTCCTGTTTGTGTTCCTTCTTAGTGTGCCGTCACTGTTGGCGCTTTATCTTTTGAAAGCTCTTTTATGCATTGAAGAACAAAACTAACTGGAATGCCCATGTATTTCGTTCCACATTTTGGAAAATAATATCTCGAAACTGGTGTCATCCTGTAAATTAATTTCAAGTGGGTGCGTCATGCAAGCTCACCGACTACAATTCATAAACTGCAATATGTGCCGTAATGTAATTAATTAAGAAGTGAATTAGTGAACTTCTTTAATCAGTTGAATATTTATTTCGATTTCTCGTGCTAGTAATGTGCGCCTCTTCGAATAATCCAGCTCAAGGACAAGTCATGCTATCGGCCACAGGCAATCTTTTTAAGATCCATAAAACTTTAAAATGATCACCGTGGAGACATGAATTTAGGCACTGTGCACAATGGAAATTATATTTTATTGCATTGAAAATTGAAATAAGAACTCAAACAAGACTTCACAAATATCCCAAGTTACTTTGTTTTGTTTTTATTTCAATCAATGCTATTGCCAACAAGGTGAGATCAATGGTCCCACAAATTAAATACTCAGTAATATTTTCAGCATGCAAACAGTTCTATGTACAATGTATGAAAACAATAACAGCTTACAGAGACATAATCCTACTTTCCCTTTAATGCTGTCAGGCCACAGCACAACCACTATTCACAGGTATTCTGATACACAGGGTTTTGGCACATAAGGCCTTAACACTTGCTACATTCTAAAAACTGTCAACAATATTACTGGCTTTGTAGGTCAAAAACATCACTTATATCACATTTTGCATGATTAGAAAATATTCAAACATAATGCCAACATTGGTGTATGGCTTGTGTCAAAAGTGTAAGGACGAGTCACGTCAGTCACAAACAAAACTACACAAAAAAAGCCCGATATGGGCTTGTGTGACCTTTGAAGCATATCACATTCAATGCCAACTTGCAGACAACAGCTCCTAAGTCAGAAACTGGACAAACATCAAATGTGTGGCCTGAGGCAAACCCTTCACAACATGCTGTTATGAAGGCAACATGTATATATAGATATATAGATATATTACAGTTCTACAAAAAGGACTATTGTACAGTGCGGCAGACAAAATGGACGTCCTGAAATTTCCGTTCAAACGACGGCAGACGCATTACAAAAGTCAAGAATGTCTTTGGCACGGGTTGCAGATATCTTGATTCGCTCCTGAAGCTCTTCCACTGAACTAGAGAGAGGGAAGAAAAAACAAAACAAAAGAACAAGCAGATGTGATATAAGAGTCATAGCAATAAGTAACGTAAGAAGTGCATTCAACATTATCTAGGAGTAGATCCCCAGTGGCACAAAAAACAAAGTGATACCATTTTTTTAGTTGAACACGTTTTTATGTTGTTTCAGAGTAAGTGCATTGCCAATGGTGAAGGGATGTAATGCACCCCATACTTGCAGCCAGTAGAATTCAATAACTTACCGTAGTTCTTTGCTGAACACCACGAAGCATTGTTTCGTTTTTCTTTCTTTCTTTGAATAATTGAGCTTGGAAAGCATGGTCATGTAGGAGGTCAGGCTAAACAAATCATTTTTCACGCAATTAACATAGCTGCTACACAAAGGAGGCTCATAAATAATGCTGGTTGGCTGATAAAAACAAAAATTTGTTTTGCTACATGAGTATCTGAGATCTCGGGGATCTTGCATCAAATGAACTGCATCACAAGAATAGCAATGCGCAGGTCTACGTGAAAAAGGTTGCAGCTGCTACCATGCATCCCTTACTTTAACAGTTTCTTCTGCTATTGTGGGGTCTTTACCGTCAGTAATACTCAAGTGGTATTTACATGTGAACTTGTTCTATGGCAAAAACAACCAGGAATACAAGCAAATAAACAGAGCAAAAAATAATAAATAAAGGACAGTGGCAGTGGTGACAATCACAGCAGGCAAGGTATTGCTTTTTAACCTGGCCTTCATCCGTGAACTTAATCTGACATTCTAGATCAACCAGCCAAAATAACCAAACTTTCCGAAAATGCTGTGAATCACGCAACACAATGCAATAGTATTAGAAGATTCAGCAGACCTTCATGAATCTAAACACAGGCTTTCCTTTTCGTGACAAGGCATAAATGCTTAACAAAACAATAAAGAGAGAGAGAGAGAGAAATGATTTAATGAAAGGCAGGGAGGTTAACTAGGACTGAGCTCGGTTGGCTACCCTTCAAGCACAATAAACGTGCTTGAAGAAAGAATAGCTAACTTTTCTTAGAAGTAACAACTTAGAACATTCTACTGCCCATAACCTACTGACAGAGGAAATGCCACATTTACAGAGGCAAACAAGTTAAACGACAGAAAAAAAAAAAAAAAGCTCAGCAGACTTGTGCAAACTCAAGAAATCGCAACACAATTTTCAGTGAAGCTGTTCGTGTAACTGTTCACCCCCACAAACACTTTTTAGCAATGGCCAATGGCTCAGGGAAGCAATTAACAAGACTTCGATGATTTCCACAACACATGTACCGTATTTACTCACATAAATGCTTGCATACCCCTCATTGGTCATCAAAAATTTTTAATTTTTCTCCTTTAGTAATCATTGCACCCTCAAAAATTGCTGCAGTGACTGTCGCATGCTTGTTCTGGCTGGTAGTGATGATCGCGCAAGGCAGCCGCACCAAAGATTTCCCAATTTTCCGGACCTTTAACGCCACAGTAGTATGTACATAGAGCGCATATGCTCAAGCTTCTCCTAATCCAGCGGCAAAAAATGCAAAAAGCGTGAGAAATGCAGACAACACATGCACAATTTCACTATGTACACTGATAAATTTTAGAAATAGTGACTTTTAGAAATTAGTTTAGCAAATAAAGAGCCTTTGCAGTTCCTGCCTGTGTAGAACCTGTGATATTATTACGATGGTAAGTACTGTTTGAAAGTAATTTTCTTATTGAGCTTACAGTGGCTGGTGTGAGAACCCAGATTTACAGCTACTTGAGTTTTTTATTAGCACCTAGAACATTATCTCTTAATAATTATGAGGTTTTACGTGCCAAAACCACCATCTGATTATGAGGCACGCCATAGTGGGGGACTCCGGATTAATTTTGACCACCTGGAGCTCTTTAACGTGCACCTAAATCAAGTACACGGGTGTTTTCTGCATTTCGCCCCCATCGAAATGCGGCCACTGTGGCCGGGATTTGATCCCGCGACCTCGTGCTTAGCAGCCCAACACCATAACAACTACGGCGGGTAGCACATTACCTCGGAAAATATACCCGTGTAATTATGGCACCCCCCCAAATTCCCATCAATTTTGCATGAAATAAAGCACGAGCAATATGCAAGTAAATACGGTAATTAACCCCCACACTTGTAAACATACCCGCACATCAGTCCACACATTCCCTTCTATTGTCATTATGCTACAGCTTTTGATTCCTCAGACAGCTACTGACATTTTAAAACACGGTACTTTTGGCCATCGACACTTTCCGCACGACAATTTACTATCTCGTGTGGTTGTAGTTGCAGTAACAACTTGAATCTGCTTAGAAGAATGGTAAATTGGCCAAGTTGGTACTGGTTTATAGTTAACAACACCATCTTTCTCTGTCCCTGTTTATTTTGGCATCAATTCAAAACTTCATTGTAAAAATAAGACTCATCACTGTTACTCACCTTTTAACAAGACTGCGTACAGAGGGATATGCGGAGGTCAAGCTGATTGCAGTTGCCAAGCTGACCTTTGGAAATGCAAGGTAGAATTGCACGACCTGGAAATGATGCAACCTGTCAGGACCTGCTCATGTACGGGCAATTGGCAATGTGTTTACTAACATGATTCTTGTGCTGAAGGCATTCGGGTGATGCAAGCTCCATGCCCTTCTGGCGCTCTTTTTTCGCGAGGTCAAGCACAAGTTTGGCCGTATTTGCTGAAAGAAGTGAAACAAAAATGACACACTACCATCGCAAGAGCATGAACGCATGAGTCTGCACACGAAGAGCCCAATTCACGAGATTGAAAAACTAACTGCTGTGATCGAAAAGACGGTTCACATTCATGTCAGATACAATTTGTTTATAACAAGTTTCGAGCATATTATTGTCTTTCATGTCATTGATATCTTAACCACTCATTCTATCACAGCAATTAGCTTCTTCAATTGCATCCAAAAGTGCATGCAACATGAAAATACCTTCATTTTATCAGATTTTCTTTAAAAGCTGATATGAGCAAGAAACATTTTAACTTTACTTCTTTTTATCTGATAATTTGTTATACTCGTGTTTATTGTATCAAGGTGTGACTGTGAAATTTCTATCAAGGGACTGCAATCATAAAGACGCACACCTAAGCATTATTCAAAATCAAGCTCGCAATTTCCTTTCTGACTGCGTAATTCTACTTTCCACAGCAGTTAGGAGGAAATACACATGAATATTCTAGTTCCATCTTCAATCACCTACCTTGAGATTCTGAGAAGAACACCTTGGCATGCGTGGAGTTCAGGAACATCAACATGTTGTCAAAGTACTTTGTCCTCTTGCTAAAGCCATGGGTGAAACAAAAGCAAAGGATGGAATCATTAAACAATGGGCAAGGACATCAAATGCAAAAGAATGCAGATATGTGCTTCCCCTATTCTAGCATTGCACGAGATCAAATGAGCTTTATGAATCTTTTTTTCTTGAATTTTCTACATCTCAAAAGCAACATGCTCGACGAATACAGCTTTTCAAAAATTAAGTGCCAACACATTAGTGAAGCTGAAAGATCCAAGTGAGAATGTTCACTAAAAAGGACAATGCCCCGAGGTGCAGCATTTACAATTGTTAAAAAACAACAGAAAATCTAGCAGTAACCACAGGCTGGTAGATGCAACTTAGAAGCATACTCATTTGGGCTGGTTGGTTCATGACTTGAGCGGAAACAGCCCAAAATAACCGTATGTGAGAAAAGGACAGTCATGTTATTTTGCACTGTTTCTGCTTAAGATGTAGCTTCTTGTTTGATGATTAAGGAGACAGCTTAACTATAATTTCATACTTGAGTGAATAAGATTATGCAGTGGTGCTCTTGCGCACTGGAATTGGCAACACCAACACAAGGTGCCTTTGTTTCAGCTGCAATGTCTTATTTCTGTATGTGATGTTGAACACATTACGTCAGTACGAGACATCATTCACACATACAAGGTGATGCAGGCGTGCCGCAAGCTGCAAGTCATAGAAAGTTGGGTGGTGGATATTTCATGATTACTATGTGCTCAATGCATATACAAACACATTAACTTATGAGTGAGGTTGCATTTTATGTGGACAATGAGTACATAAAATGCAACTTCGCTCGAAAGTCTCCACATTGAGGACCATATCAAGAAGGTCTTGTGTGAAGTGTGGTTGGACTATGTAATGTGAGCAATACTGCAAACAGTACCATCTTGCCATGTGCTATGATGCTCAGCTTGCCTAAAATATCACAAATTGATACACCAGCGAGACTGCCAAATGGGTTGGATAGAAAGTGTCACTCCTGCTGAATGGCTTGTTGCTCATGAACATAAGGTGCTTCGGGTCCTGAAATGGACTATCAGCTGCAGCTTCCGTGTGTGTCGGCTTGAGCAAGACGAAATAGAGTCACTATCCACTGATTCAATGCTTGCCCTAATGTAAACAATTACTCCAGATTAAAAAATTTGCACAGGTCCAATGCCTGTGCTGAAACCATGAGAACGCAAAGCTTTTGAGGTGTCAACGCGGACATTGTTGCCCGATGCTGATGCCAGACGTTTTTTGCTGCGTAGCGCTGATGTTCTCTTTTGGCTTTCCACTTTTTCGGAGGTCTGCCTAGGCACCTCTGGTAGTCTTGTCTCCCCACCACTCGGATTTACACCACAAGATTGCCTGTGAACGCTTCTATGTGAGCGCACTGCTTGGTGCGATTGATGCATTGATGCCTTGAGTCTCTTGCGTTTTACTATTTAAGTGTTCCACACAATGTGTGCGCTGTGTGTGCTGTGCTCAAGAGACGCCAGACTTTGATGCCAGATGCGGGACTTCTACTAGAGCACGTTGTGCTGCATGCGCTCTGAGTTTTGAGTTAAAAAAGAAGGGTTTGAGACCTCTTCTTCTTTAGAGTATCTAAAGAATACTTCACATTAACAATGTTTACACAGGAAAGTATGCACTCCTTGACTTTTGAATGTGGCTGAATCAAGAAGAAAGCTGAAATAAACAATCCCATTTAAACAGAAGTTGTCTGTAGAGACAAGCTGCAGCCACTTCTTTCCAGTCTGACAAAAGTAGGATTCCCCGAAAGTCAATAGTGTGAAAAAAAAAAAAAAAAAACACAGAGACACAGCAACAGAGCTAAACACCACAGTGCTCTCCCCAAGAGTGCCAGTGTTTAGTTCCGTCTCGGTGTCTCACACTATTAGTTTTTGCAATGCAGTACCAACAAGTCCAAGCATCCACTCTTAGGACTACTCCTTTTCCAATCAATCAATCAATCAATCAATCAAACAAACAAACAAACAAACAAACAAACAAACAAACAAACAAACAAACAAAACACTTCAAAAAAGTTTACTTGCAATTTCTACATTTGTTTTCTTTCACCTAATTGCCACAGCAACACTGTGGGGACCCCTTGGACCCCCTTCTCCGTTTCACGCGCCACTTGGGCCATTTGCCCGTGTGAATGCTGGGGACATGCCATTCCAGCCTTATTGTGGATGGCGTACATTCCCCATGGCTGCCGGCACTGCGCGGAGCATGCTGCTTGCTTGCGCAGCTCACGTTACGCCGTGCACCGCGTGTACTAACAGTGCCTGAGGAGTGGACCCTTTCGCCCTCTCTTTGGCATCTCTCTTCTTCAGCATCTGAGGTACACGGGCACGCGGGCGCCTTCGACCGGCAGATTCACCTTTGGTGCTCCTGGCTGTTGGACGTGCGGACCCACTTGGTCCCACATCCCCTCTGAGCAAAGGCAGCCAGCCGCCTTTGTGTGGCGAACCTAGCTCGGAAGAGCCTGTGTGGCAGAGCAGACTACGGGTGAAATCTCCTGGGAAGTCCGCTCTGCCCGGGAGCTTTCTGGGAGCTTTCCAGGAGCACCTCGGAAACTTTTTTTGGAGCTTTCACCCGTAGTCTGTGACTGCCACCCTAGTGCCGTAACCCCTGTATTGCAAGCGCATTTTGTACATTACCGGGGATAAATCCCCATTCGTTTGTACTACGGCTGGAGTGGTCTCTACGCATTGCCGGTGAGTCAGCAAACCCACCACGGCGCCCCTTTGCGTGCGCTGCAGAGTGGGGACGAAGTATGTGTCCCCTTAGACCTTAGCTAGTCAGTTCCGGGCACGTTAGCCCGAACCCCCACAACACTAATGGCCCAAGTTCAGAATGATTCTCTCCGTGGACAACAGTGCTACAGAAAGTGGCAAGCTCACAATGGTCGCTCGCCAGGCTTGACCCGTTGCGGCCTCTCGAGGATGATTGCCGGCCGATCGTAGACCTCGAACAGGTGCTTCACTTCAGCCACAAGGCGTGAATTGTTCTGGGGATTGCCGAAGTCAGCCAAGGCCTTGCGCAACACGCAGCACCTACGCCCCACCACGAGACTTCCGACCGAGAGGGAGAAGACCTCCACTCGTACGTTTTCGGAGGCACGCAGCGCTGACACTAGTGCCTGTGGGAGAAAACAAAGGTACAGAATGTTGCTTTAATAACAGCGCCAGGCGTAAATAACTTTTCCAGCTAAACCAATTGATAGTTAGTGTTCAAATTTCTCACAGAGATGGCATAGCGTGATGCAAAGTCAAGATGGGGGCCAACAGATGGGAGTAGCACACTGGGGGATAGACGATACATAAACAGGGATAAAGAGCCTCAGAAACGCTGGCCAACGTTTCGAGAGGTTGCCAACCTTTCCGAAGCACTTTACCCGTGCTTATGTAACTTCTATCCCACATAGTATGATGCATGCAGTTTAAAATACTATGCTGGTTGCATCACCTTGCCTGCTTCGCACACAATAAACCAGAAGTACGCCTCATTTGCAGTGATGCCAGCCAAAGCACGTCATTTCACTGCAACAGAATGGTTGCTCCATCTGCCACTGCTATGGTGAAACAGGCTTCCCGCTGTGTTTTGCCCTAACTGTGAGATTTGACGCCACGGTTCCATTTCTGAAAAATTTAGTTTTCCTGTCTGGCATTGCCAGAGATAATCTGTACAGCTCATTAATTCTGGACAAAACAGGCAAGTAATGCCCCGAAAACAGGGTGTTAAACTGCATGCACTGCAATATGCTAGCCAGCTCTTTCCTCAGCTATTGCTGTCACTGCTTCGAAACTTGAAAGAAGCTGCAAAATTTTGTGACAGTGCATGAATCAATACAGAATACCATACATAAGGACTGAAGATTCCTAGTGCCATCACAGTGAACCAACTATAAAAGTAGAAGGGTCGAAAATTGAGCTTGTTGGTACATTCTGAAGTTTATTTGGTGGAGTGCTAAACAATAGCACAAGGAAGGACAACACAAGGGTGGACAAAGGCAACACAACTGCACCCTTGTGTTGTCTTTCCTTTTAGCGCTCCTCCAAATAAGTTATAAGAGTAGGTTTGTAGTGTAATTAACACAGGGTCAATTGAAACCTTAACAGGAGCAAACAGAATGCAGTGCTTACCGTTCCTGATGCTATTTCTCTGGTGTCCACTATAATTGTGATGGTGTTGTCGATGGGAACCTATAAAAAGCATGACACATCAAGCATTACATTCCTTTTAAAGCACAACAATTTAAATGGTGTAATCAATCCACATTAGTACAAGCAAGTTATGTGTCAAATCAAAAAGCCCTCTAAACGTCTTTTGCAAGATGTACCTATATCATAGCCAAAATTCAAGCACCCCCCAGTATGATTTTACAAATGGCATCTTGAACCTATGACAGCATAGCCAGAATCAAAAAGTGCTTATTAGACTATGTATAAGACAAATGAGTGATTGAACAAATAGATCAGTGATTGAACAAATAGATACCCATTTCTTGTAATCTTCATAAATAGTTTGAGGTCCCAAATAAATTTTCTTTGGCAAATTTAGTTTCTCGTCTTTCGAGGGAAACAAATTTCATTCAACTCAGTTCAGCTGTTGTTCAACAACCGCATTCACACATTTCACAAATATTTGATCCGGGAAATCGAAGATGGCACATTAGCTGAACAGGAGTAATCTCCAAGAGAGTCTGTCTCTCTTTCTTGTCCCATCTTGGAGATGGGACAAGAAAGTGAGACAGACGGCCCCTTTGCGCTGTTTCCATTCTAAATGCAGGAGTTATCATTATGGCACACTTCACTTGTGCCACTTTTAGCCAGTTGCAGTCAAACTGCCCCAGCAAAGCATACCTGTGCTTCTACAGAAGGCTGGCAGACAGCGTCTGTTGAGGGGCTTGTCTTGTCCAGGAGACTTGCCATGTGCTTCCTGCGAAATTCCTCCTGCCGGATCTTCTGAAGTCGCAGTCGCTCTTCCCTTGACAACACTCGGGAGGTTCCCGACGTGGGTGTTGAGTCGGCCCTGGTTTCCTGGAAGGTCGGCTAGCTCGCAGCCCGATATCTCAGATGCAGCGGCGGCACGCCTAGAACTTTCCAAGGCTGGCTTGGCAAACTCTTTGCCCTGGTGTTTGCTGCTGATGGGACTGTCATCGGCGTCGATTCTCTGGCTTTTCACGACAAAACTTGTGCGGCACGATTCCTCTTCGCTGGCGGAAGATATATGAATTCTCCTCTTGCGCTGCCTTGTCTTCATTCGACTGCGCACAGGCGATTCTTCTTCGAGCTGCGACCAGAAAAACGAGACAAGTATGACAAGTGCGCAAACAGTGACAGAGTGCAATAACAGAATACATGGTCCTGGCTGATGGCATTTGGTGAACTTTCCAACGTTAGTGCCCCTCGGCATTGAGCTCATGTTCAAAATTTTGACAAGAGAAAAGTTCATTGTTGTTCATCGCGTGCACATAAACAGGCATACATATTTTATGAAGCATCAGGTGGTCCCAATGTAGAAACTGAGTTCATGCAAAGCATATGCATGATGCCAGTTTTTCTATGTATTGCTCTCCGTCATTATTCTGAGCATCTGCAATATGTTAAAAAAAAAAAAAGAATAGAAGCTAACCTGCAAGCATGCTTATCAAAATGACGCTGCTCTTCCTGCGTACATGCACTCCTCACAGTCTATTGCAGTATGCGTTAACAGAAGTTAGTTAAGCTGTTCACAGGATCTCAGTGTAAACGAGCCATTAACAGACTGGCATACGTTTTGCAGTCACATTATCATAAGTACTCCTGACAGTGTCAGCAGGTTAAACCAAACCAGCAGTTACAACCAGCACAACTGTATCACACAATTTACGACTGATTTATAATAGACCAGAAGCTCCACGCCGCAGACATAGGGTACATTGTGTACAGATCCCCGTGGGCCACAGTACAACATGTTGGCTGGTGAAAGGATGGTTGACCAAATGGTTTAAGCAATGTAAAGGGGGAACAAGGTTTTTTGCAACAAGGGAACAGCACAGTAATGTGACGAAAACGCAGGTTCCCCTGTAGTGATTAACCACCAATAAGCCCAACTAAAACGGAACAATGTCTATACAAGAGCGCCTCGTGGTTCACTGCATGTTTGAGTCCCCTGTCGTGGAGTACTACTAATTGTTGTAACTAAGCAAACAAGAGAAACAGGGATGAGATGTTACCTTCTCAGATGCCGAAGAACTCAGCTGATGCAAGGCCGAGGAGTCATCACTGCCTACGCAGAAGCTATCTTGAACATAGTCAGCTTCATCTTCAGACACGGCTTGTGAAAACACCTCAGAGTATCGAACATGATTTGCATGACCTATTTTAAACTTGGCAGTATTGACTGGGCTACGAACTGTCTGAAGGTAGAGGGTCTTGTTTGGCGCTGAAATTAAAGAATGAGGAAATAAGTCCCACTTTGAGTTGGTCAGCAAGTTTCGGACTGGAATTGTCGAGTGTGTGCGTGTGTTTCGCTACTTTAACACTCACATTTTGCTCTGGCTCACAGAGATGAAATTCCAGCTGTACAGCAATCTGCTTAAGGGGAAAAGTGTTCCACTCGATTACCTAACAGCATTGGCAAAACCAGCTATGTCTGGTTTCGAATACATGGGGTTTCTACATGTTATCTAATACAGTGAAACCTTGATATGGCAAACTATGGCATATAAGGAAGTAAATCTAAAACATTTCAAATCGGTATCAGCAGGCAAGAAATCAGTGCTCCTGATGAATATCAAATAAAATTAAGGTATTTTTGTGTCGGACATGACTTCATTATAGTGAGGTTTGACTGTACAGCAGAATGTGGCAGTGAACACTCTTGTAGTATAAAGAACATGGGAACGCAAAAGCCTGGTAGTGTTCCGAACTCACATGACACCAGCAAAGCAGCTCTCACTTAAAAAATAGGTCAAAATTCAACACACTACAGAAAGTGTGTCACAGTTCAGCTGGAATATCAAACTGTTACCCATCTGAAATACTGTGACCCTTTATCTAAGCTTTCTTTGTGTGCTCGTTCCTAGAAAACAGTTCCTCTTGTCAAATGGCCAACAGCTACCCCCTCTCTCTTTAAAGGGACACTAAAGATAGACGCCAAGTTCAGTTTATACTCATAAATTATTCCTTCAGAACTCTATTTTCATTAATGTCGTGGTAATAGGTTGATTATTACAGAGAAAATGAAGGTTAAAGTTCTATTATTTGGATTTCACAGTGAAACCTCAGGGCCGGTACCTCATAGTGATGTTACGACTTTCAGAGTATTTCTTCCTTTGTTTCATATTTGGGTTGTTGTGGCTGAGTAAATGTTATTGAAACTGGCTAAGTTTCGATTTCAGCTCCTTTGGAATAAAGAAATGATCTAGGACTGAGCAGACACTTTCAATATTCACTGACATCCTGAGGAACTGGTGCGGGAACTTCAAGGTGGCGTTGCCGGCAATCTTTCATTTTCCTGTCTTTCCTGGTTTCATTGACAACTCGTGCCGATGAAGCCAAGCCTGGCATTTTGATACCAGCTTGAGTATAATGTTCAAATAACTTGCAAAACCTTAGCGTTTCCTGTGTGTCATCCTTTTGCATGTGACAAGCATGTCGTAGAGGTTTATTTTTTTTTTTTACAACTTGGAAAAGATGTACCATTATTATTTTTTTTAACTTGATGTGCTGAGGCTGCTTATAAATGCTGCCAGCTTCACTGTGACAGCAAGAATGGAGCAAAACCATGTACCACACCTTGAGTCTGGTCATCAATGAAGCTTTCGTCCAGCTGATCAAGACTGCTGTTCTCCGACTCGTCCGACGAATTAGCCACATCGGCTGAGACATCTGCTTCGCGTTCGATGAAGTTGTTCTTTTTGTTCCTCTAAAACACGACACAAAAACAAATGTTCATGGAAAATCTGTGCTCAGGTAATGTCCATAAAAAGCAAGCTGCAAGAGCAGCCCTGAATAATGTATACTCAACTGAGCTCTGCCTTGGTTTCTTTCCTGTAGTAGCACTGTTTTGTGGAACTGTAATAACGTAAAGGCGTTATTTTTCCCTATGGTTTGCATGTTAAGAGAATGCAAAAAGAATATGCTCACCCTTTTTATTATCGACTTTTTGCGGCCTCCTTTTCTGTGTTTGTGGCTGTTTCTTGCAAGTGAGGACTTGGAAATCGTCGTCGTCGCTGTCGTCTAAACTTCTGCCCAAAGCTCTCCGCTGAAATCAGTTATAAACAAGGCGAAATACTTTTCAAAACGAAGGAATAGTGATGACCAACTCAAAAGACAACTTTACAGTACAGACCAAATTCACCAGCACTGCTTTTGGAAATCGGGAACAGAGATTTCCATAAGTGGCAGAATGTGTAGCAAACATCCTGCTATTCAAATCACCCTACAGACAAATTCTCCAAATGTTTTCTACTTTTCTGTTACAAAAGAACAAAAAAAAAGGGGGGGGGGGGGACACACTAGTGTGACTTTGCATAATCACAGCCCAATTTCCAGCGAAGCTGCGTCTTCCAAGCAGTTGCATTAAGAAAGTGAATTAACTGTAGTTGAACTACACACTTTAAATCTTTGTATATGGCTCATGACATGGACTCCATCCATTTCCTGCAAGTTTAAACTCAGCGTTGCATTTCGTTCTCCCAGAAAACTGAGAAAACACACATATATGGTAACATTGTAGTGATGGTGAAGAACAAGGAAAGTAGCAAAACTGTGAGTAAAGAATTTATCGCTATACTGGGCGAACTTGTGCCCAGAGAGACAGGTGACACTCAAAGCACAACGAAAGCAGCGAGCGCAGTCGTCGATTGTCAAAATCTGCTCAGAGGGTCAAGCGCCCATCGGCAATTTATATGCGATACATTGTTGATTCTAGCATACTCGCTGTTGCTCGTGCAAGTTCCAGAACGTACAATCCCATTTGCAATACGCATGCAATTTGTTTAGATAAAGTTCCCTTGCTATAGAATCGGCGACAACATCTGAGAGAGTTCGGACACACGAACGTGCGACTTGCGCTGAGCAAAAACACTGTAACAGTGATTGGCCGGTGAAAAACGATCACCCAAAAACATAAACAATTTGCCCACTTGCCAATATAAAGCTTTCGAGCCCTTGTAGTTGAGCCAACAGCGTTGCTCTAAAATGTGTACATAAAGATTTCAGCTTGCTGTTTCTGTAACCTCAACGACGAAACATAAAAGACACAAATGATCACAAGCCAACATACCCGTATGGCAACGGGCGATGATTCGGACTCTGTTGATGACTGGGACAAAATTCGCTTGTGACATGGCCGTCTTCTTACTTGAACTGGGCTGTCGTCCCCTGAAATGCAATACTACTGTGCAGATGAAACTAGACAAACCGCACATACTGCGCAGTTATGCAACATCTCTAGCAAAAAACTAGATACATTTACTAGCTCACAATAAAGAAGGCACATTCATACCATGAGAACGTATTTCAATTAGTTTACTGGCACTTTCAGGAAAGGTATCTTGATGTGAAAAATGTTGCCTGAAGTGCAATAGAAAATGGGAAGATTTTCACTTAATCACGATCTAATCTGAAGGTGGTCCCATGAAAAAGCTAACTCTTCTTACAACTATGGCAGCTACTTATGATACAATACATTCTCATTGGTGCATTCATTGACAGTCTTTTTGTTTTATCCTTCATTCATCCTTCATCATCCATCATTTATTCTTCATTTCTGGCACAACAGGCCTCATGGTGAGGGCCTTCCTGCCTCACACGGCAGCTGCTACTATATATACCAAGCAAACTACAACTGTATTACCATTGCCACGAAGCAAGTTACCAGTACAATCTAGCCTGAACTTACCAGAGCTGATAACTTCTGCTGTCTTGTTTACTGTGCTACACATGATGGGCTTGACTAAAGCCACAGGAATGTTCCGAGATTGTGTCATGCCACTGGCATTGAACATTGTTGACGAGAGGGAAGTTCGGCCTTTCTGTGTCTGTGTTGAAGTCTTGACGGTTGTCGCAGGTTCATCCGAGCCACTCCCGCAATCAAGATCGCTCCAGTCAACAGTGATCTCAAAGGAAGGGCGTTTTGAAGCAGAGGTTTGGTTCGGGTCAGGATCCTGTTGACCGGCTGAGAAGCTTCTTGTGGTAGTACTCTTGTCTTGGATACTTGTGTGCATTGAAGGCACATCTTTGCCTTCTTTCAGGATGCTCCAACTTTCAACTTTTGTCATTCGCGAAGAGCTCTCATTGACTGTGTTCTCTACTTTCAAGCCACTTCTACTAGACTCTTGGTGCCCTTCGATCGACAGGCTCTTGGCACAGCTGTCCGGTTTGTTCCTAATAGCAGAGAGGTTACCCAAGTTCGCGGATGAAGACTCGGTAGCCCGAGAGTCATTGCAGGAAACAGTAGGCTTCCTCGTTACCACGCTTTTGGTTACAGAACTAGGTACCCTCTGTGCGGACAGGCTGCGACGAGAAACGGGATCCCCACCGTCCCGTGCCTCTTCAACGACGGAGTTCTCCTCAATGAAGTCGCAGAGCTCGGTGATTCCCATGTCTTCACACTCTCCCTCACCACCCGAGCTGACGCTTGGATCGGAAACGTGACCGTCGGAAGCATTCTCAAAGAGCTCGATGTCGCTATCACCGAGCAGGTTCCAATCACTACTATCTGTACACTCAGGCATTGTGCCTCTGATGGGAGACGGCTCACAAATGTCACCGGGAATGTTGGCCGCACCACTTGGAGACATGGCTGCATCGACAATGCTTCTTGTCCGAATTGTTCGGCAGGGCGTGGAGTGGGCAGGTGGTACAAGCTTTTGTGACAAGATCAGAATTGGGCTCGACGGTCTGGCTCCCTCGTTATTGAGCTGCAAGAAAAACAAGATATGAAACATTTAAAAAAATAATTCAGATGTATGCCAATCTTGCAACTGATAAAGACACCCTTCAAAAGTACTAGAAGTCTATTTGCTGGCTCACCACCTTGCTCGAATGAAGCAGCAGTTGTTGCTGCGTCCTCCTGGCTATCTGTTCTTAGTTACGGCTCCCATGCAGGAGGCATTGCAGCAACACACTACCGGCTTTCACCGTTGCAGCCATTTTAGTGCAAGAAAATGAATAGTCGAAAAAATCATGTCAGCACCCCTTTAAATGAAGCTCTATTAGTGTCAGTAGCCTAGCAAGCGGCATGACTGGCCATTCAAGCTTTCAAGGTTAGCAGCACATGTTTCGCACACGCACTGCTTGAACGTAGCATATCCTTTGCAATTTCCCAAGAATTAGCATTCATAGTAACTTCAATAAAATTCCTTATCTTGCACCTCAACATGTGACTTGTTCGTCCAAGCACTTAGAAATGTGCACAACTTATGGAACGTTTAGAAAACCTGAGAACAATCACCTTCAATGAGTCAGTTCTGCCTGTTGCCTTGTTGCACTTGGTGTCAAACAAATCTTCAGAAGACTTGCCCTGCTCTGCAGCTGCGGTTGGATCCTGAGGTGAGATCACAATTGGACTTGGGACTGGCCCCTTCCTGTTATCGACCTGAGGTGAAATACAGCATAGGACAAAAATGAACATAAGGTGCAATCATGAATTCACAGAAGTACCAGAAGTGACAGAAGTACCTTTGAGCATGCATTGTCTTCAAGCATTTCTGCTTCGGAGTTGAACAGCTCGTCACAGAAGCTGTCCATGTGGACATCTCCAATAAGGTCCCAAGCTTCCACGGCAGCTTGGCTTAACGCTTCTGTCCGCCTCTCACTGACCTGGAGGGGATAATGTTGTTCTTTATGTCAGTCAACATAAAACGGCCTCTGGCAATAGAGAATAAATGTAGGTACAGCATTTATACACATCTTCCCAAGCCAGCTGAAAGGGGCAGCATTTTGACTTTTACATAAAAGGCAAACTAACAAACCAACCTGGAATGGATACATAAACTAGTGAACTGTGACTTCTGCCGGTTTGAAACATGCAGGTGAGTCACTTCACCATACATTAAAGAAGTGCAAGCACGCAAAGCTGATGAGTTGCGATTAATTGCATGCTTTTAGCGAGCAATTATTATTTGTGCCTTGCATCAGAGTTCACAAGATGCTTCTATGTTAGCTCAATCAATGCCAAAAAGAAGCAATGACACAAGAATCAAAATGCTACTTCTCAACTGTCTTTTTTTTTCTTTTTTCAAATTGACTGAACATAAATTACAAGAATGAATCCAGGAATTAAATAGCTGATACCCTCCAGGCCCGTGAATGCATCCTACTAAGTGATCACAATGAAGGTGCATGGGTAAAATGATCATTGAAGTACAAAAGCAGAGAAACCTTACAATGAACATAAGTTCCAATAGTGAATCCAGGAATCAAACAGCTGGTACCCTCCAGGCCAGTGAATGCATCCTACTAAGTGATCACAGTGGAGGTGCATGGGTGAAATTATTACTAAAGTACAAAAGCTGAGAAACCTTACAAGAACTTGACGTACCTTTGAATGCGTCTCCTCAACTTCACAATCCTTTTGCACAGTGCATAAAGGCTCTTCATGAAGGCTGTGGTTATCACTGCTAGGGCACGTTTCTTTGTCGAAGCAGTCATCCTCAAGAAGGCCCTCTAAATCACTATCGACTTCCAGTTTTGAAAACCTAATTTCATTGCTCTTGGTTCTGGTCCCTGAATTTCGACATTCCCCATCAGGCACACCACCACCACCACATTCCATTGTCTCAAGCGTCGCGTCAGCAACAAGCTTGTTCCGAGAATTGTCGGCGTTCACTCCTCCTTGCCCAAGCACAATATTTGCCACGTCAACCGGCGATAGCACACGACCTGGACTGGGAAATATGTCGACGTCCAGCCTTGGTGGAGTCCGAATCTCAACTTCTGGTGGATCTGGCTCACACTCTTCTTCCTTCAAGTCATTTGTGTCAACATCACCAACTTCCTTCATATCAACGTCCTGTGCTTCTGAAGAAATGACCACTACACACTCTTCGTCTGTTTCAGCACGTTCCTGACAGTCCATCTCTTCAACCCTCTCGCAAAGGTCAGTCTCAAATGAAATGCACGACGACGAATCGTGAGACAGTGACTTGTCCTTAAAGAAGTCGGTGATGACTCGTCTTTTCTTCTTCTTCTTCCAAACCTTGTTCGTATCTTCAGGTCCCTCCTGATTCACCCCAGGTGAGGCCACATTGTCTGGAGCCTTGCAATCTTTGTCTTCCTCGTCTGTCTCTTCATTCTTTTTGTCTTCAGCAATGACCCGTTTGCCAGTCTTCTTCGTAAGCTTCTTTCGCCGACCAGTTTTGGCTGTGTTGCCGTCTTTGCTGCCCGCGCCAACTAAATCGGGATCGGGTGAAAGGCACTCGTCTGATGACATAACATACTCCATCTGAAGAAAGGGTTTCAATTCGAGGTTGTACGCATCGAGTTCTTCGTCGGCATACCGAGTGTTCTCTATGAAGCGCATCAGCTCGACGAACATCTTCGTCTTGCTCGAGTGAGCCACGTAGCGACCACGCTGCTCGTCACACTGCCACTGCGTCCAACTCGACAGGGAGAGCCTTGGCCGGTTACTCTTGTCCTCTGGCTCAGTTTTTTTCTGGAATGGTAAGAAGAAATGGAGTGTGGTTATTAAACTGGCCCGTACCAGGCTGACCAAAAAAAAATTAGAACAAGCTCGAACAAGTAGCGGGGTTTGTTTAGAAAAAAAAAAAGCCTGTCCCAGTCACTATATTGTCGCGTCGTTGCTTTATTGGTGTTCGTCTTCACCAGATTACCACTGTTATCAAGTTGTCGCTCGGTGCAAGGTGTGCCTAGAGTGTTCAATCATCTTTCAACATTGTCGCAGATTCTATAGCAAAGGAGGCATGCTTGATGAGATTGTGCAAACATGAATAATGTAGCACATTCTTGAATGTACCTGAGCAGCGGCGATTATTCTGGAATTTACTATGAGTCATGTATGAATTGCAGACACTTGACCCGTGATATCAGATTTTGACAACTTATGACTGTGCTCAACGCTATTGTGCTTAGAGTGTTGCCCCTTCCTCTGAGCAAAAGTTCACCCAAAAAAAGAGTTAGCTCACAGTTTAGAAAGTGTTTGCTTCATCAACGTTTTACAACATGACAGCATTACATACAAGAAATCTAAGAATCAGCCTCTTCTGGATAAAAAGTACCACATGCTTGAAATATCATACTACTTTCATGTAACTTTGAGGAAACGGCCAATTTCGTTGAATGGAAGAATTCAGGGCGATCTCCATCGACGCTTCGTTGACTCACATATGCGATGGTGAAGACGCCCGATTGCCATAGCCGATTGGAGGTGCTGCAGATGATGCTACGGAACCGCATGCAAAGGATTCTTATGTTGCTGCTGAAGTGTATGTTCTTGCACTAATGATGACACATGACAAACTGTCTCTACCATTGTGCGGCCCTCTCTGATAACGTCGGTACAATGCTGCCAGTTCCCTTACAAAATTAGGTAGTCGTGAGGAAAGCTAGCAATTATAATTAAATGTTTTCAGTTGCTCCTTTCATTTCCAGTTTAATAGTCTAAATTGATGTTTCCATAAATTTCGTTATGTGATAGGCCTTATGAATGTGAGAACATATTACCAGCATTTCTTAGATTAAAAAGGACAGAACACCAACAATCCCAGAAAATTGCGACAAGTGACTGGAGCATTTCAGAAATGACTTTGTAAAAGTGACAAGTGAATCTGTCTTTTTTTTTTTTGCATACAGAAATAGGAGATGGTCACTCCA
The DNA here is from genome assembly GCF_013339745.2 of Dermacentor silvarum. Lineage (NCBI taxonomy): Eukaryota > Metazoa > Arthropoda > Arachnida > Ixodida > Ixodidae > Dermacentor > Dermacentor silvarum. The sequence goes on along the minus strand of NC_051160.1, from coordinate 25,875,666 downwards.
GTTGAACTTAAGAGAATGCTACTAACCCATTTTGATCGGAAATTCCGAAGGCTCAGAAAACGTGAAGGAGCCACTGGCGGTAGTGGAACTGTTGATAGTGCCACCTCAAAATGTGCCTCATAGTAGAGTTCTTCCTGCTTGTTTAGTGCTGCACCAGACTTTTTTTGTTGCTTGCCTGCAAAGAAAACATTGGCCCATGTGAAAGCGTGATTAACACAAAAGGATAAGCAAAAAGAAAATGTATATAACAGCCAGCATTTCATGCACCTGACATTAAATTTGTGAGCTGTAAAATATTTACATATATACATATATATACACATCATGAAAATGCCTGCACAGATTCCTAAGGCACCACGATAAATGAGATACTATAATAATTTGCAATAAGTCACAGCAACATGTCTTACATGTTTACATAATTTTCTCCCTAGTACTTTTTAAATCTTTAAAGAGGGGTGGGTTCTGTGTTCAGGAAGTCGCGGGCTCCCATCAATGGATGGCATACTGACTACAATACAGGAAAATTCAACCAGTTTAAGCACCTGTTTACCTACACTCTTTGTTACATTTCTCCGAGGACCAAAGACAGTTCAGGGACGTAGCTACTTTCCAAGCCAATTGTGGTTACAAACACGAAAAAAAAAAAAGACAGAAATTTCTTCGTTTAGATACCCCATTTGGTAATGAAGGCAGCATCTCCAGGTAGATGGGGTGTCACGTCATGTTCCTCGTAAAAAAAACTGCTTTTGTAAAAACACAGAGAAGAAAGTGTGACATCGCGTGGCAGGTTGGCATGTTGATTTCGCATCTTGGATTTTCATGTCAACTCACCGGTATATGAAACACTCTTCGTGGGCGCTACTCATCGTAAGTGATGACACGATGGTCTAAATCAAAGGCGCCAATTTTTAGAAAAGCTAATTGCAAGAATGTGCTTAAACCGCTTCCATAGAGCTCAGTATGCATATGACTTCGTATTCCAGATTTTATGTAAACACTTCTGAGTTGATTTTGAAAAGAGCTGAAGGTAGTGTGTGCATTATAATGTACCAGGGCATGGATGAGGATACACATGTAGATAAATGCAAACAAGAGTTTTCAAGGTCGTGCGATGAATAAAACCTTTGTTCTGGGAAATGCTTAGGCAGCGAAAGCTTACTTCTTCTTGCTCATAAAAATCCAAGTTTGAACAAACACTGCTTCCACGAAAATGGCCTTTTAGGAAATCGTGACGTGCTAACTTATTACATTCACTTTTCGGTACACAGCAAAGAAAAAAGAAAGATAGAAAAAAAATCATAAAACTGACCAGTAATGAAGTTCAGAATAGAGCGAGTTCCTCTGCCAGAGGCCGCGGTGCTCTTGGCGCTCCTGTATTCAGGCACGGTCATGTGCATTCGATGGCAGACTGGATTGATGCCACGCGGAACCATCCTCGGACTCGCCTCGTACAGGTTCCCCAGCTGCCTACCGCTGGTGATGGCACGATGGATGTTCTGCTTCTTATAGTTGCTTTCCTTGTAGGCCTGTAAAGACCGCATTTTTACACTCTGTTTATGTTGTAATTGAAGAGAGGTGCTATTGGTGCCATGTGACATTTCACTTGTGACAGCTGCGCAGCAGCTCTTGACTAACGTGCAGCTAGTAGGAGTTTGGGACTTTAACAATAAGGAAAACTATCAACTACGCTACATTTCATACACAGCAGGCAACACTGCGGACAGCTGTACACGTAGTGCAGTCATAGAAGTTTCACAATGCACGTTTTTCAGTGCAGTTTTTTTTTTTTTTTAATCTGTGATGCTTTCAGCAGATTGACTACTTCACATACAGTAGAACCCTGTTCGTACGATCCCGTTTTGTACCGATTTCCAAGCGTCAACGCTCGCAATCAAGAATACAAAAAATAACCCAATACAGTTACTCTTTTCTACCAGTTTTAATATGCTCCCAGAATACGCTATCTGTCGGCACCAATGTTCAGTATATCGCCAAACTGTAATCGCAGATAAATTTTTCTGCCGCTAGATCCCATGTAAACAAGAAAAGGTGCGAGGCATGTGAAAATGAGAACAGTGGGATCCCGCAACGGCAACTTCCCTGCAGTGCTCGCCCGCTTGTGTCACATGAAAATGTCTCCATGTATACGGTTTCCTATTCCAGTCCCAGTAAATCTCCTTGCAGGTTGTCACAGATTTCCATTCACAGTTATCGCCAGCCAACCCATCGCGATAAGCATCTTCACCAATCTGTTTCACAGTGCATGTAACGTAGGAAGCATACTGCACGCTTTTAATATGCGATAACCCAACAGCGCTGCCATTCCCTGCTGCAGGCGTTGCGAAGTCAGCGTGATGCTTCACTCAGGTGGCATCGTATTTCTATGTTGCCCATCAGCTTGATTTCATTTTGGTTTACCATCGCCATGTTAAAACTACAGCGTCCGTCTCCAGATCGAGGCGCATCAGCATCTCGTGCTGCAACAATTTGCACAACACTTTGCATTACATAGAAGTGAAGTACAGATCAGTCTGCCAAACTTTCTAGCGACTTCGGATCATACGTTTTCCCAGTGAGTATGATTATTTTTTTGCAATTTTTTTTAACATATGAACATTGTGCACATTTGTGCTTCCAGTATTCAACGTACAATGTTTTTGTCACGACTGCAGGTGGTGCGCTGTGGCTACTGGTCGCAGAAACGCGTCACTCTGGCTCTTTGGTGATAAATAGGTTCAAATCTGCAGTGCCTTCCACGTAATAATCCATGTAATATTTTGTGACATAAAAGTACGAGACTCACTTTTATGTCAAATTGCATGGCACGCACGTATACCTTTCCTAAATTTTGTGGCACACTATTTCTTGGCTGCAAATGTGAGCAGCATGAGAAGCCTTCATAGCATTGCCTGCCAGGTATGAAATGGAGTACAAGCATCAAGAAATGCAATGCTCATAGTAATCTCAACTGTGGTCGAACAAGGAATATTTGAGGCTGGAACCTTCCTTGTTCAACTACCGTTGGTCATTTCATGTCTCCATCTTCCTGTGAACTTCTGTCTCGTTTGTACAACGCTCATAGCGACATCATTAACCAAAGCCATGAACAAATATGCACCACAAACGCATATATAGGATATTTAGCACATTAATACTAATTATCAAAACCAAGTGAATGACATCCTGCCGCAGAACCATTTAAGCCAGCAAGAAAATTAGTTTGAACGCTGTTATTGCTGTTATGTTTCTCCTATGGCACATCATCATCTAATTATTGGCAGGTTATTGTGTATTAATTAAGGTTTTCTGTTCTGCACCTACTCCTAGCACTTGAGCTTTATTTGAATGCTGTGCACCAGGCAAAATGCATTGAGCAAGAAGTACTCACTGATACTAACTAACAAGCAAACAAATTAATGAAATCTTGGCTCCAGAATTCCTTGTGTTGTTGATACACTGTTGTGAATGTATTTAAATTATCAGAATCAGTCTTTGTTCTCCCCAGATTTGGGACACTATGGCATGCCTTATAATCAGATCGTTATTTTGGCCCGTAAAACCATAAAACGTAATTTTACTTTTTTTTTTTTACCCCAGACAAAAAGCTACAGTAAGTAGACAGACTGAGTCAAGCTCTGTAATTGGTTTTCGTAACTGGTTTTAGCAAACAACTTTTTTTGCCACTGCTGAGTATTTGGTGATACCACGCAGGTTGTTCAAGTACAGCTGATAAAGACTGACTGATAAAGCTGATAAAGACTGATTGGCAGACTGATTGATTCATTGAAGTGAACGAGCAACATTTTATCAAAATCACTGTCACCTGTTCCTCCTTGCCCTCGGTAAGCAGCACAACAATGCGCCCTTCACGCTTCCTTCCCGTGCGACCCATGCGCTGCACGAGGCGGATCGGGCTCTTGGGCGCGTCAAAGCAGACGATCAGATCAATCTCGCCAATGTCCAGCCCTTCCTCTCCGACGCACGTTGACACCAGGACATTGTAGCCACCCTCGCGAAACTTCTTGACAACCTGAAAGCGTGAGGCAGGAGGCCGAATGAGATATAGTAAATATTAGCACTTTTACTGAAGCATGCTCTTCCCAGTGTGAACCATGCAAAGTAATGATTAAGGGGGGACGCGGCAATTGAAGTGGTCAAATTTCTTAAAATTATCGATTTCGCGATTTATTTTTTTTCGCGATCCTCGGGCCTTCTTCTACCTCGTGGTGAAATATTATAACGAAATACGCGGTAGAAATCGAGAAAATAGCACTTTCCTAGAGTACTGTCATCGAAAATTGCGGAAAATTCGGGCTTTGGAAGCGGCCGTCGCACCGCAGATCGCTCGGCGAGACGTTGACGCAGCGCCGCCATCTTGGTATCATCGTAAAGAGGAGAGATCGGAGCTCAAGATAGCCGCAGTAGCGTATTTCTCCACCGAAAAATAAAACCAGCAAGCGCGAGCGAAAAAAAGTCAAAAGCGGCATCGCGATTGGGCGCAGCAGTCACGTGGGGCACAGGACGCGCTCTTATTGGCTGCTATAGATTTGAATGGCTGACATTTTTTTTCTCGCGCGTATTTGCGCAGCAGCGAGCTGCACATTCCGATCAACGTGCTTGACGACCGTGGCAGCCTAACGCACGTTTTCTGTCATGAGCCCCAAAGGAAGCAAGTTCCGAACGACCCACGCGTACGGAAGACGAAGAAAGGCATGGAATAGAGGGAGGAAACTACTCTTAGAAGCGGATGCCGCCGACCTTGTCGACGACGCACGACCGGCGCACGTGGTTCATCGGGAAAGCGCGTGCGACAGTGACGGCGCGACCGTGTGCGACGATGACGACGCGGCCGTGTGCGACGACGATGACGGCGCGACCGTGTGCGACGACGTTGACGGCGCGGCCGTGTGCGACGACGTTGACGGCGCGGCCGTGTGCGACGACGATGACGGCGCGACCGTGTGCGACGACGTTGAAGGCGCGACCGTGTGCGACGACGTTGAAGGCGCGACCGTGTGCGACGACGTTGACGGCGCGGCCGCGTGCGACGATGTCGGCAACATGACATCGGCGAGAGCAAAAGTTTTCGCGTCAAATATTCTGCTGCGGATTTCAGCTCCAATCCTAACTAATGAAGAGGTTGCGCAACGAGAGGAAACAAGAGCGGATACTTTGAATGCGCTGTCATCTACCTCTGCAACAAAGCGCAAATTTCAGCTATTGAAAGAAGAAGGGTGTGCCGATGACGTGGTTCCCGAGGCATCATTTTTTATTGTGTACAAATCACTTTTAAACGAGCTGCTCTCTGCAGCAAGCTGCAATCGGTGCGGGGAAACACCAGTTCGTGTTGAAACTGGACTATGTCTTGGGCTTGCAACTAAAATGGAACTGTTGTGCGACAACTGTGGGGTGATAAGCAAAAGGTGGTCATCCCCAAGATGTGCTGGCACTCAGCAGGTCAACCCTTTTGAGGTGAACATTCGTGCAGTGAGAGCTGTGCAGTCTGTGGGTAAAAAACAAGGCACGCTGAATGATATTTTTTCCCACATGGACGTTTCCCATCGAGGACTGCATCACAAGTCCTACGGGAGGCTGCATCATAGGTATAGTCACCCTGCCACTGCCTCAGCAGCCATAGCAATAGAGTCTCAGAGTGCACAGAAGGTGCACGAGATCTACAAGGAACTTGGAGGTGCCCCAAATAACATTGATGTAATCTATGATGGCACTTGGATGACAAGGGGTCACACAAGCCACATTGGTGTTGGTTGTGTGATTGAATTATATTCTGGCCTTGTCTTGGACCACTGTGTCCTCTCTAATTATTGCCATGGCTGTTCTGTTGGCCCCAAGCCTGGAGATAGTATTTACTTGGAGTGGCATGAAAAACACCGACCACAATGCCAAAAAAACACCGAGGCAAATGCAGGGCAGATGGAAATAATTGCGGCAAAAACCATGTTCCAGCGGTCACTGCAGAAACACCAGCTCCGCTATACAAATGTCCTTTGCGATGGGGATAGCCGCACTTATACTGCCCTCAATGAAGACAGAGTGTATGGTTTCATACCCATTCAGAAACAAGAATGTGTAAATCACGTCAAGAAAAGAATGGGCACTGCTTTGCGCAACCTTGTTGAGAAAAACAAAAGCAAGGACCGTGAGCTCAGCATGAGTGGAAAAGGCCGCTTAACACAGGGTTTAATTAAAAAACTCACGAACTATTATGGCTGGGCCATCAAGAGTAATCCAAGGGATGTGCCTGCCATGGAAAAGGCCATCATGGCTACTTTTTACCACATAACATCGACCGATAATGAGCCGCACCACGAGCACTGTCCCACTGGAGTGAACTCTTGGTGCAAGTTCAATTCTGCAGCAGCCTCAGGTCAGCCAGCCCCTGCACACAAGCTGCAGCTTCCTGCACATGTTCGGGCAGCACTCCTGCCTATATATAAGCGTCTATCTGGAAGGGAACTTCTCGAAAGATGCCAGCAAGGCAAAACACAGAACGCCATCGAGTCGCTGAACAATCTAATTTGGTCACTTCAATCGAAAAGCCAGTTTGCATCACTCGCGAGTGTTGAAAGTGCTGTGGCAGATGCAGTTTGCCGTTTCAACGCTGGCTGTGAAAGAGCACTGCAAACAATCACGTCGCAACTAGGATACAGTCCAGGTTCATGTTCACTGCGGCGGGCTGCTGAAAAGGATGCACGGCGCATCAAAAAGGCAACTAAGGTGCACGAAACTGTGGCGAAGAAGCGAAAAACTACATCAAGATGCAAAGAAAATGTGTCCTCACATGCAAAGGACTACATCCCAGGCGGGTTTTAGGTGCTCAAAGTAAATATTTAGATGTTCACATCAAATAAAACTTTGAGCTCCGTTTTCTCTGCTTTCATTTTTTGTGCTGTTACGTTCAGTCATCCCAGTGCCATTTCACAACGAATGAAGATAAAATCATTTTGTCTTTTGCACTTATATCCTGAAACATTGGTGAGTGCAACAAAGCTGTCCATTTTTATCTGCACCTCATAAAAAAATTTATAAAGGATTTTTTGCAAAAGTTGTTAGTGAGACAATATCCATAGGAATGTTCGAAAAAACATTTTTTACTTAATTCGGCATTTAAAAAATAAACCAATAGCTTTATTGCACAGAATGGGCCTCTGTGGACATGCTGATGTAAACATCTTTATGAACTTGTGTGTAATTATTTAATTAATTTTGGGATGACCATTAGAGGTTGTCAAATGTTGTAACTCAAAAACTATAATAGATAGCTTAAAACTGATTTCAGTTATTATATCAGCATAACAAATCACACCTGTATGCCAAATTTCATCAATTTATTCCCTTAAATAAAAAACTAATTTTTCATTGCCACGTCCCCCCTTAAGTAAGTGGAAGTACAGCAAGGACTACATTCTTGATCCATCACTTTCTGGGACACATTCCCTTCTGCATGACATAATGTCAAGCACGGTGAGTCACTAAAGTTGCAGGCGTCCTGCCATTATGCTTGGGAATTATGTGACATGAAAATAATTAGAACTGTGTCGTCCCTTTTGTTGGATCTGCTCTACATGGTTTAGTTGATCGGTGTTAACTGAAAGTGGCATCAATGAAAATGATTGCTCAAGAGTGCAGCCCCAGGTCATCCTTCACTAAGGAGTGTAACAGAAGATGGTTTGAGCTCTAGTCAGCTACCATACGTATAAATACCTACAACAAGGCAGTAACTGTACACTGTCAGTTGATGCTATGATGTGTTCAAGACCCTATGCCATCAGCTGCAGCAGAGCAAAAGATCAATACCATATGGATGCCTGTAGTAGCTGTGTCTGTGTAACAGTCAAACACCGGCTCTGAGTGAAAATGCTTGAAAAATGTTTCATATTTCACCCTTATATGAGGTATACCCCTGATCTGTGGAAATGACAAATGGAAACAGACGTTTTACCATAGAGATATCAACAAGTGCAGCTAATATGTGTTGGATGTAGTGATTGTAATAACTAGGTACATCTACTACTCGCTCCGCAGTATTCCATTGATCTCGGCTTGTGCGAGAGCAAGGCTGGCAAGAGAAATAAGTAGATGGGGAGGGGAAATTAGATTTTCACCAACCTTGCCCTGCTGTCGTGTTATCTCACTGCTAAGCGTGCTAGTAGATCACTCTACAGCTGAGGCATAGAGCTGGCTTTATTCCACAACTCGGAGGCTTAGCAGTCAAGCCTGCATCATCAATGCAAAACTTGTGGAATGCTTCAAAGTACACCGCAATGCACACTTTTAGGCCGGGAAGTGTAGAGGAATAATGACGGCATTTTATTCAAGCAGTTGCAGCTTGCTTCGGTCCGAGAGTCGGAGAAGTTTGTGTACGTACCAGAAGCTGCTCCTTCTGGCTGAAGCCCTTTGCTGTACCCGCTCTCTGGCCCACGAAATTCATGGCCTTGACGAGCGGTTGGTGGCGGTTGAGTTGCACCGTGATTTCCTTCACGCTGTCCCGGTACTGGGAGAAGACCATCACACGGGTGCCTCCCTCTGGTAAAGAATTGGCAGCAAGAGGCCACGACGAAGTCATTTTGAGCTGTTCACCAACAACCTCAAGGGCCATTTTTCTCTGTCCTTGTGTATGTTTTATACTGTTTATGCATGTGTGTTATCTTTTTTTTTTCCCTTGTGATAGTCAAAAAATAACAGTTAACACAAAAAAAAAGGGAGAGAGGGAGGATAACTGATGCTGTTGGAGCATTCATTCTTTACTTGCTTGTCTTTTTTGTGTGTTTTTTGCTTCCTTGTTAATATCATATGGACATGTGTAACAACATACCATATTTTGCAAATCAATAAAACCAATGTTGGTTAGCACTTGATTGATCGAAGGGGGATACATGCGTGCATGCATACATCCTTTCTATATGTATATTATTCCTTATTCCAGCAATGCAGTTCAACTTCACTGATTTATATCTTGATTTGTGCAGTCTTGTTCTCTTGACAAAACTCGGAATGTTTTGATCACTAACATTATGTAAAGTGCTCTAGTGTTAGTTTGTTTTTTGAATAACACAAGGAATAGTCATTCTGACATTTTACTTCTTGAAAATATAAAGATGCTCAGTACATAGTTGATTTGATGAAACTTTATTAGAATATTCCATTCTTTTGCACTCCCCCCCCCCCTCCCCCCCCCTGTTTTTTTAAAAAGCAATGAGCACAGACCTCGATAGCAAGTCTGCTAAATTAAGCAGTGCGACATTGTGCCCTGGAAGACACTCAGATGCTCCGTAATATCTTTGCTGCTGACAGTACATCTTCTGTACACAACCTACACTGATGTCCCAGCAACAAACAAATCAATGCTATGGCACTATGCAACAACAAAATAATAATATTATTAATATAGACAGAAATTAAAAAAATTGGGATAATTACAGCATGCACGACCACTAGTGGTGATGATTTAGTTTCCGATAAACTCTTTGCATGTAGCAAACAAGCTTTAAATCATTTTTTAGTCACTAACACAAATGATAAAATCCACATAACAGCCTCGGGTGATAAAAGCGATGATTTTCCATTGCACAGGATGTGCAGAAACATACCATTGCCCGCAAACTTTTTGAAATGCTCCAGGATGACTTCCTCAAGCTTCGCAAGCTTTGGATGACCCACAACATGTGCTGCTTGGCCTTCAGTTTCGGAAAAAGTGTTCTGTAAGAAAGTGATAGACGTCAAAAGTAGTTAGAGAGAGAAGGATAAGAAGGAAGGCAAGGACGTTAACCAGAAAAGAAATTGCTTTGCTACCCTATGCCAATGAAGGAAGAAATATTTTTTTAAAAAGAGACGGGCTAGCAGACACAGTTCGCACAGTCAGAGAGATTCAAACAGATTATGACCCTACTTGATAAGTCAAAAAAATTTCACTAGCTCATAATAAGCATAAGACAGGAGAATAACGTCACCTCATATAGTGAGGACGCAGCAGCAGCAGCGGTCGGGTGGAGGGTGTCATTGGCCGAGGCCTCGGGGACCCCCAGGCGCTGTTCCAGGTGCTTGTAGAGGTCTTCGAAATCGCCGTTGTGCATCAGTTCGTAGCGGACGCGTGGCTGGCTCTTTTCACCGTCCACTATGCCTGCACGTAACAGAAAACACCTTTCAGACTAGGCACAGTGAAGACTCGGTGCACTAGAACGCGAGGCAGAAAAATCTTTAGAAAGGAGAGCTACCTGGGTGTCTCTCCATAATGCACTCTGGGCTGTCATGAACCTGCTTGAGCCTCCTTACAAAAGTACTTCGCAAGTGCCAGCACACACGCTTTGTACTCACGCACAACATTCCAGAAAGAAGATAGTACTCGCTCTATGTTGTAAGCTTAAGGTTTCCTTTGAACCTAAACTAACAGTTTTAGAGCGTTGGCATTCACAGCGAACAAATGGTTCCAGAAAATAAGAGATAGAATGAAAAAAGCACTTCACTCTCTGCCACCTCTTATTTCCCGTAACCATTCGCAAGCTGTGAATGCCACATCTAAATGAAGGAGTATCAACTCACCTACGCTACCACACTTGTATGTGATAGTACTAAGCCCAGCACCTGTCCTGTCTTCATTTTTCCTAATGCAAGCTCCATATTTCTGGCTGTAACTGGTCACACTGAGATGCACCCTGTATTGACACCACGCATCATCGTTCACTTTTTTCCTGCGACCATTTTTCGCTATACATGGTAAATTTCTCATTCATGTAGCGGACCTTCCACTAATCTTGCCATCGATTCTATAGCTAGAGAATCCTGTCTAATCGGATTGCATGCGCGACACGATTAGTGGTGTACATTCTGGAATGTACGTGAGGACCAGCAATTGAGCACAACTTTTGCACAATAAGGAGTCGTGCGAAACACAATGACAGCAGTACAAGAGAAGCGGCAGAAGTATTTCATTTATCTAGAAAAGCTAGTGGCTGTGTTAGTCAGCCTTCCGTAGCCTTATCTTCTAAGGATAATGGGCTTGCTAGAATTGGCGTGAGCAATGGAGATGATCATACATGCTACCACGAGGCAATGTTTGGGAATGCCAAGTGCTCTTTATTGACAATGAGCATACACCCATGCTTGATGTATGGCTTTAAAAGCAAACATGTTTTTTTCCAATAAACGCAGTTGTAAGTCAGCGCCGTGTGTGTACCCGCTCTCTTTCTTTGTCCTGCGTTTGGCAGCGCTGTTTTTAAGTATCATTAAGGAGTTCACTTCGTGACTCACAGTTCTGGTGCAGTGTGGTTCTTCAACTTAACTGCAACGTGACAGTATCAGAGAAGAATGCTCACCCTTGAGGAAGTAGAAGAATGGCTGCATGCCGTGCGCCAGCAGAAGCTCGAATGCGTGGTACAGACTGATGAGCAGGGAGAAGTAACCCTGCAGCTGTCCCACCTCGCGGGAGCTGAGTCGGCTGGGCGGGTTCTGCTGGAAGCTCTCTTTAAGCAGGAGCATGCGGTACTTCCCCAGGGACTCGGGGTTCACCCGCGGGATGGCATTGCTCCGGTCCAGACGGTCGAGGTACGTGCGGATCACCTGCAGTGATCGTCGGCTACAGTAACCTGTATGTTTGCTTATACAGCTTTCTCCAAAAAGTGAAGTCAGCAATACTCCAGCTTGCACGTAGTAATCAACACGATGGAGGCTAAAGAGACTTCTCTCCCTTGTATTTGCAACCAAATTACAGTGCACCACATTTCAAAGGAAGATATAGGTATGTGTCATGTAATCTGATGCAACATTAAGTCTCGTACTTTTATGTTGCAAAATATGACACGACTGTTACGTGGAAGGCACCGCAGATTCGAACCTATTTACCACTGAACGAGCAGAGTGACATGTTCCAAAGGCCAGCGGCCACAGTGCACCGCTTATGCTCATGATCAAAAACACGGTACATCAAAAACTGAAAACACGAAGGTACACAAATATGTGTAACATGACATTTCCCAGGCTGTAGTTTTAATACTTTATGAAGTAGTCCTTCCATATAAAGCTTTACGAATAAAAAGGAACTGCAGTGCAAAACACGTGGATTGAGACATCTGTGACTGTACTACGTATTTGCGTACCGTATTTGCATCTAAATAGCATGACCACGAATATAATGTGAGGAGGACCTTTTGGTTCTTCAGAAAAAGAAAAGGAATACACATTACAATTATAACGGGAAGTGATGCCGCAAATAAACGGGAAACGATGCATAAAGACGGGTGCTTCATGCCTCGTATGAAGCACCTGCCTCGTATGAAAAAAATCTTGTATTCGTGTCACAAACCCAAATGTAACATGAGGCGTGTTTTCAGGCTGGAAATATTGAAAAAAATAAATAACTTGCATTATATTCATTCAAATACGGTAGCTTTTGCAGAATCCCTTGCTATGTATAAAACGGGATATGGGGTGCTGATGCGGGCTTGCTGGTAAAGCATCTTTGAATACTAGTGCAGTGCAAGCAAGACACGGGCATGATAAGAGCAAATGAAAGCACATGATAGGACACAAAAACGCATTGAACGAAGGTTGTTGGTGGAAGTTGACACTGTGTCCATGTCTATGTGCACTTCTCATGACCTCCTCTCACTTACACTACACTAGTATTCTCCACGAAGCTTCTTTTTCGTTCAGCATGGTAGCTCAGACAAGCTACTAATTCTTCACGTGCAGTGTTTGTGAGGATTCTGGCCTCAATAATTTGTGCTTGAGTGTTTTGCAGCTACAAGGACCGACTTTAAAGAGGTCTCTAAACCTCGCTTATGATGCACACCTTTAACTACTCAATGTTGTCAGATTTTGAGGGATTGCTGCTTCTGCTTTGTGCATGCTTACGAGTTTTTTCTTTCTTTTCTTTCCTATTTTTTCCCCCCACATTTGGCATAGGCCTGAATGAAGTCCTATGTAGTTTAAGTTTTTATTTATTGAGTTACTTAATATTATCAGGATTGCTTGTGACAGAGACGGGGAGGTGGTTTCATTCTGAGGCCGTCTTTGACAGCCTTTCGTTAATACATAGTTCACCTAACTGTAATGGTTTTGAAAGTGTTCCCTTTTCTTGAATTGAACATGTCTGTATGCAACGGTCTTCTATTTAATTTCCTTCCTGCTTACTTTTGTTGTCCTCAAGCTCTATTTTCTTCTTTTAAACGCTTATCCCTAATCGTCTTCAATAGCACGACAGGCCTTTGGCTATGCAAACCTCTTCAGCTCTTACACTAGTGTCCCTCTGTTGCAATTCATGGCCAATTGCAAGCTAGTGGATAACTAAGTTTGCACTGTCGTGTGCCTGATTTTTCTTCTTGATCTTCCTGTTTCTACCTTCTACATCAAGTTTACCACCTGCTTCTCATCAAGCCCGTTTCTTGAGCCCTTCTTGAGACTGGCAAGTCCCTCACCCTAAATTAGAATTGACCTTGAACTTCAGACCTTTATTCTTTAAACTTTCTCTTCAAGTCTGCTAAATGTCTCCTTTTATTCCAACAAGAACACAAGGGAAGAAGTTGAAGGATCAAATGAATATGCTGCGAGGCAGCGCCAACTTCGTCCTTTAGAGGACGAAGTCCTGCAGAGCCTGGGCACATTACATCACCTTGAATCTACACAGTGGTTCATCAAAATAAAAGCAGCATGCCTTAACAGAGCAGAAATTCACATCTGTTGTGAAACACATGTCTCTCACGCTTTTGCAGCTGACTGCATTCATACTTCCACTCACTCAAAGACCGACTAAACGCCACCTTCACTCACCCCTAGAAACTTGTTCTTTAGTTCAGTGATTTCTTCACCGAGGGGCACCACTACTTTCTCGATCGTCCTCTTCTGCGTAAACTCTTGGATGTCGAGGGAGTCTTCGGTCCTCAGCTCCACGTGGGAGATCATCAGGTTTGCAAGGACGTTACGAACAGACTGCACAAGTTGAAACAAAATTGATTTGCCTCCAAAGAACTGGCTTTAAAGAAAGATAAAAAAAGGCCTCTAAACCCTAACTTAGAACAATACAATTGATAGATTGTTCAGCTGCAACTGAGTGCAACTACCCCATTCTTGAACCTTTACCATAAAATTCTGCATAAAACAAATAGTAATAATAGAAACTTTGTAGGACTGGAAAAGATTTTAAGGAGGGGTGGTCCGAGCCTCTTAGTTCAGGGCCCCACTGGCCTCTGCCACCTGCCTGATTGGCAAATTAAGGACTTTTGTCTTGCCAGGTTGGAGCGGGTGAGCTGTGCCTCCCACTGCTCCGTTGTTTTACTGGTATTAGGGTAGGCATGCCACCACACCAAGGGCAGTTGGCCCTATGGCGAGTGGGATACACGGCGTTAAGCAAATCCGGAAAAGAAAAACTTTTGTTTTTACAGATTTTGGCACGTCGAATTAGACTCTCATATCATATTCAGGTTCCAAATTTCTTGAACATCTGAGTGTTTGTTGGTTTTATATGAAAAATAAGTATTTTTAGAGGTACCACGGGCAGATATTTCCCAAGTATATTTTGCAGCCACAAAATTACTCCTTATAGTACATATATATTTGAATTCACATTATTTGCGGGGATTTCACACACCCTGGGTCATTGTCTCTCCTGTACCCAGCAAACAAAAAGAGGAGCTGGGTAAAGTCTCAGTGCACAAGCACTGTTTTGTGAACATTTACATGTGCCATTCAAGCAGGTTTTAATACTGGTCGGTGTCTGTCGTTTTGTTGCTTCAAGCAGGTTTTATTTGGTCGTCATCCTCAAGAAAGTTATCAGACAACTCATGGCTCTCGACAATAGCAGTATGCATGACTTTTGTTTCGTAAGCGTTCTCTGTTCTGAAGTGCCGTCACATCATCATAAGCGCTCAATATCTACACAATCTTAAACTAGGCCATGTACGCAGCCCAAAGTTTCGTTGCATTAGTGCCTTTAAAGGCTGCAAATAAAAACATTAGACAACTACCAATTCTGCAGCAGTAAGGTACTCATTTACAACCAATTCAGCCGAAGTGACAGTTCGCTGTGGGTGGCCTTTAATACTGAGTAACTATTTAACCTTGCCTTTCACAAAGAGAGGCAGTGTACAGTTATGACCATATTTAGATAGCATCAGATGTTCAGCTGCAGTCCTGAAAATTGTTTCGGCGGTTCACGAATCCCACCTGTTGACATACAGTTTACGCTAACGAGCTACTTGTCATGTATGAACTCACCTTGACGTCTGTTCCTGGGGTGGCACTTAGGGCAAGAATCCTGAACTGGTTGTTGTACTTAACAATCTCCTGCACAACCTGCAGGAACATCAAATGTAAATCCTCCTTTCGTGAAAGACACACTCTCTCTCTCTTTTGATTCTCTGGACGCCTACAAAACCCAACAGAATTGGGACAAAGAGGCAATGCCTCGTTCCCTGCAATACGTGAGTGAGGCTATGGTGCTGTGTGATCAAAATACAACCCGTGCATATCAGCCATGAAGTTCCTCTGCACTTAAAAACAAACCAAGTTAAACAAAATTCTGGCAAAAGTGGAAGCCATTCGGGGCTGTGTTTGTAAACAGTGAAAGGGTCTACAGATATCAGGGTCCAAATAATTTACAATGAGGGTCGTAGAGGCTGTTCGCAGTGGCCTTAAGAATGTGCATCGTCAATGCGACCTAATGAAACCTAAATGCACTTAAATGTCGGGAATGAAGCAAGCCCTGCTGAACGGTGAAGATGTGCTGTAGGACTTTCAGTGCACCGGGAAAGTGATTTGTGAAGCGACAGAGAAGTAAACACATCAGGTTGTTACCTGGCAGTAGGAGTAGCTGCCCAGTGCTTTGTGGGCTTCATCAATCACCAGACACTTCACATCTTGCGGTCTCAGGGCGTTGCGCAGCAGGTCATTCATCATCACTTGCGGCGTTAGGAAAAACACTCGCCTCTCCCGCCACCCTTGGGCTCTCTGACCAGCAGGTACCGTTCCTGAAAGAAAATGTTTTTTTTTTTTTTTAGGTTATTCTCCCGGTGGAACACAAAGTTTGCGCTTGGCTTTCCCTATGTCGTACTGGCGTCAGGCCACTTTTTGCTTAGATCAACTGAACGCCAGCTTCCGCCGGGAGCGCGTTTTATGACAGCGTCTACAAACAAAGGTGTCAACGTGCATTCGCGATTTGCAGCAAACGTTCCGTCTCTTCTAGAAACCCAAATACGGTAAATGCTAGTGAGGTAACCAACCTGTCATCTCCAGAGTATCCTCCAGCGGTATGCCCATTATCTTGTAACAGGCTTCAATCTGCTGGGCAACGAGCGGTCTCGTCGGTGCCATGAACACGATCTTGCCAGTCGGGTACCAGCGGTAAAAGTTGTACATGACTACAGCTGCTATGAACGTTTTTCCCAGGCCAGTGGGGAGGATCACCATCGTGTTCTTGAACAAGGCAGACTGCACGATGTTGAACTGATAGCTACGCACAGGATAGTTGGTCGGGTAGATCCACGTCTGGCCGGCAACAGCGTCGAACCCTTCCAACTGTTCGAGCGCCTTCTGCATCCTAGAGCCCTCGTCTCGAACAGCGGACGTCGACGGCAAGTTATCGGCGAGCGTTGCGTCCATTGCTTGTACCAAGAACTCGTCATCCT
Organism: Dermacentor silvarum; assembly: GCF_013339745.2. Lineage (NCBI taxonomy): Eukaryota > Metazoa > Arthropoda > Arachnida > Ixodida > Ixodidae > Dermacentor > Dermacentor silvarum. Next base: position 25,859,026 of record NC_051160.1, on the reverse strand, counting down.
CGTCGCTGAGTTCCACCATGTCGTCCGGAGGCTTGTCCTTCGGTTTCGGAACCTCGGACGCAGTGGAACCTTTCGGGTGCCACGCTTTGAACAGCGTCGCCTGCTTCATCGTCTGTCTGTCGTCGGATGATACAGCGGCCGACAGTGACGTAAATTAAGCCGAAAATAAAAGGTATTTTTGTCGCCGTTGACAGCCGACTTGTTGCTACCTGCTCCCGGCTGTTCCGCGCCACAACTTGTGTTGTTGGCTTCGGCAGCGGATTCAGCTTGAACCTGGCTTGACAACGTATGCGAAACAAGTTTAGAAGTAAGCTAACATTTATAAACCCACGTTACGGCGGCTAGTCACAGTACCCACGTTTTAAGTTGAAACGGTGAATAAGGTTCGAAGTATCTGATTTAATTGCATTTACTTTACTGGCAATTTGCACTAACGGTTCAAGCATTGGTCTAAGGTCCACGACCTGCGTGGGTAGGCCTATCGTTGGCGCTTGTTTACTCGCGTTTGCACAGGACGCGTTGCACGTAGCTATGAACGAAAGTATCCAATGCACATCTAGGCATTTTAACGACTGCGAGAGTTTAGCGTAATGACTTTTAGTAAACAGCGTAAGGAAATGGCCGTAAGAGGCTTTTTGTGCGAAAAGCAATGACGGCTTCCTACCCCCCCTATCACGATGACCCAGTCTCGTCGGTGTCGTAGCGTACCGAAACCGCCATTGCCGATACATGGCGTCTGTTGAAGGCGTCACAATCCGGAAATGGACCGGCGATTATAGAAGGAACTGCGGGCACAAGGGCACTTGGCCCCGTGTGTCCACAAGAGAAACAACGAAGTTCCAAGGTGACGATGACAATTTTTATTGACTCATGCACAAGACAAGCGATAGGCTTCACTATCAGCTTCTACAATACAGCTTCACCTTTTGTTTTGACGTCAGCCATGTTGAAAAAACATCACACATGCGGCTATGGATGACTCGGGGTGGTTAAAAACTGGGGACGAACAGTACTGCGAGACTTTGTACACAAAATGAATAGTCCAGACCGGGAATGCTGACCGTTGCAGCGTTGACAGTCCATTAGCCGCCGAAACCGTACAGGGTCCGGCCCTGTCGCTTGAGTGCGTAGACAACGTCCATGGCTGTCACAGTTTTTCTCTTCGCGTGCTCTGTGTAGGTGACAGCATCACGAATGACGTTCTCCAGGAACACCTTCAGCACACCTCGCGTCTCCTCGTAGATGAGACCGGAGATTCGCTTCACGCCGCCACGGCGCGCTAGACGACGGATAGCTGGCTTCGTGATCCCCTGGATGTTGTCACGAAGAACCTTGCGGTGACGCTTCGCACCTCCTTTTCCGAGTCCTTTTCCGCCCTTTCCTCGGCCAGACATGGCGACCGCACAGCAAGATCAAAACGCAAGAAATCAATAGAGCGCTCGCTCGCAGTTATCCACCAGGCGTGAGCTTCGCGTCGGCGGTAAAATGCGTCTGAGACGAATAGCCAACGGCTCACACTTATATAACAGTGGCGCGGACTCGTGGGAAGCGCAGCCTGTGATTGGTTGAATGGTGGAAAGATAACGAGGGGGGTGGGGAAGCCGCCGAGACAGCTGAGCGGTGACTGCAGAAAGCAGCGATTGTTGTGAAATTTTTCGTAGTGTGAGGTAAAGCTTTGTTTGCTTCCCATTGCGCGGGTCTGTATCTGGCACGTTCTATCGCCTTCTGATAATTCCATGTGCTCTCAGTTTCGGTATCGGGAAGGCGAACAGTGCAAAATGACTGTACATACGTGCACGAGCAGAAACAAAACACAAAACGCTATGCATGGCATTTTATTGTTCGTTAAATCGCTCACTGTTTAATAATACCCTATTGCTAACGAGCCACTATCGTTACTGGCGCAGCCGGAAACATTAGTTGATACTATTGCGAAGAGATGCAAAAGAACACCGGGTGTTTTGCAAGTCTCGAGCAGCGTTTTGGACAGCGTTTTTTCAAGCGAAGCTTGTATTTACGAGTTTCTTCTAGGTCGGTACTCCCGACATGAGTGCTAGTGCAAAAGCAGCGTTTCAAGCAATCGTGTGACTGACATGTCGACCTGTTTCGGAATAGCGGATACCCGAAACGTCTGCATCGCCATTTGGCTTTACGAACCTGTTCCCAAGTTTTCGGCCTCTCATTTCATTCCTTCTTCCTGTTTCAATATGATTAATCGTGTGCCAGAGGAAAACGAAGGTCATAAAGCCTTCGCTTAGTATCTTGAATGCGACTCCACTCCTTCGTTTACCACTGCAGAAGGAACTCGAGCCAGTAGAACCTTCCTGTGAGCTGTGCAAGCATAGCTGCCAATAAGCCTAAAAACGTCAGTAATTGTTTCACCGGGTCGCAGCAAACTTCCGTTACTTTCATACCCTATATTGATGCTTCAAAATCATTTTTCTTACATCAGCCTTGCTTTAACGAAAAATCATGGGCGGCTTGCACGAACATTTAACGAATTAACAAATTTAAGAACCCACTCCTAAATTCGTTATTTACGTTATTAAATGTTCGTGCAAGCCGCCCCAGGTACTGCGCGCTGTGGCTCGAACAGCTGATTCTACTTGGGGCATAAGAAATATTACACAGCACTTGGAAATTGCTCGTTCTCGGTGCAAAGGTATAGCACAAATATCCACCAATGCAAGACGAGTCCAACTGAGTACTTTATGTTCGTAGTTAGTACATCGGAGCTTGCATTGCGACTTCGCAGGGCAATTTTACGTTTTGTATTTCCGTAACCTAAAAAATTAAGTATAAAGCGACGCCGTGCAGTGCACGTTAGCGCCAGGAAATACACGAGGAAATATGCAGATGAGATGGGAATTTTTATTCACGTGAAAGACTGCCACCAGCAGAACACATACAGCGCCTGATCACAGAACACGGACATGTTCATACACAGTTCTATACACAGGACGACACAAACTGCACCTTGAGTTATTTACAGGGAGAAAAAAAAAAAAAAAAATGACACCAGCGACTTTAAGAGCAGCCCCGCGTTACGACTGACGAGAGAACACGTCTTGTTTCTCGATCCAGCTTGAGATACATTTGCTGGCGAGGGGTCAGCGGAACCGTGCGACGAATTTAGGACTTCTTCTCGGTCTTCTTGGGGAGCAGGACGGCTTGAATGTTGGGAAGCACACCGCCCTGGGCGATGGTGACGCCCGAGAGGAGCTTGTTGAGCTCCTCGTCGTTCCTGATGGCGAGCTGCAGATGTCGGGGAATGATGCGGGTCTTCTTATTGTCGCGGGCAGCGTTTCCGGCTAACTCTAGCACTTCGGCGGCCAAGTACTCCAGGACGGCAGCCAGGTAGACTGGGGCGCCGGCACCTACGCGCTCGGCGTAGTTTCCCTTGCGTAGCAGACGGTGGATACGACCCACCGGGAACTGCAACCCGGCCCGGCTCGAGCGGGTCTTGCTCTTTCCCTTGACTTTGCCACCCTTGCCGCGTCCAGACATTGCGAACGGCGAGCTTTTGAGAAGCGCTTCCGAGACACGAACCGCCGCTGCGGGCTTTGACCTGGGGCTTGCGTGGAGGGGAGTGCGCTGGCTCCGATCACAGGCGCGTCAGACACAAGCAGTTGCGTCAACGCGTCGACCGTCGCAGACTATAAACAAGATGGCGGCGAAAGGCGTGGTTCGATGAACAGCTGAGATGTGGCTTCTCAACGCCTGTTGGCAGCAAATCGACCCAATGGTAGACTGACAACTTGTTTTCAGTGATTTGATTCGTTCGTGACGCTCCAATAAGAATTGTGAATTCTGATAGCTAAGAGCATTTTTGCAATGGTAGCAGCGTCTTGTGCGCGCATGCGCTCCTAGCGGTTGATATAAAAAGCTTTATAATTTTAGAATAAAATACTGTCAAAATATTGTTTAAATACAAGAATACTGTATAATAATATTTTATTATTTTACGAAATGTAATTTTAGTACTTAGTAAAGCATTGAATACTTTTCTTCTAAAAATTTAGGTTTACTTTTACATTTTGTTGATAGACGGCAGCACCAGCTTGGGCAAAATGTATTAACTGCGTTACCCTTGCGGTGTACGTTGCGCGTGAATACCGCAGATTCCTTTAAAAGGGGGACCTCGCAATTTTCTCGGCACAGAGCGCCTGTTGTTCGAGTTGTCGTACGTTTCAGTGACAGTCGAGATGCCACCCCAGCCAAGCGGTAAAGCCATCAAGAAGGCCGGCAAGGCGCAGAAAGCCGTCCGCGCTACTGACAAGAAGAAAAAGAAGCGCAGGAGGAAGGAGAGCTTCAGCATCTACATTTACAAGGTGCTCAAGCAGGTGCACCCGGACACCGGCGTCTCCAGCAAGGCGATGTCGATCATGAACAGCTTTGTCAACGACATCTTCGAACGCATCGCCGCCGAAGCGTCTCGGCTGGCGCACTACAACAAGCGGTCCACCATCACCAGTCGCGAAGTGCAGACCGCCGTACGCCTGTTGCTACCTGGAGAGCTCGCCAAACACGCGGTCTCCGAAGGCACGAAGGCCGTCACGAAGTACACATCCTCGAAGTGAAGGTGCAGACTATTTATTCTTTTTTTCATCTGTTCACCGTGCAGCGTGTCGGACCACGCGTTCATCACCAAAGCCCACGGAGTGCTGTGCTAGCTGTTCCACTCAACGTGAACTTTTTTTTTTCTTGACGTGCATTCCGCCTTCACAAGCCGCACCTCCGGGGTTCAGCGCATCTCGCATGTCATCTGTCAAGTTTTAGCCTCCTGCGTTTGTGAAGAAAACTGTCCTGTACTTCTCAGTGTTGTGATGAGTGAATAAAACAAAATTGGACAGGCTCCGATTTCTCGTACGTCAATGCTGTGGGGAAATTGCCGAAGTTAGTGGCATGCTTCACTGCGTGTGGTCGGGGCCGGATTAGGATCCGTGTCCAGCTTCACTGCATTACAAAGCTGCTTAACTAGCAGATGCGTTTAGCTGCATCTTCGGTGCTAATGCGTGCAACAGCTAGTATTCGAGCAAGTACTATGCAGGCAGCATTAGTGCAACGCAAACTTTTTTTTTTACTAGGACACGTGAGCCTACACTGTCACTGAAGTCGTGCAGATGCTTCTACCAGCAATTTGTTTTTACATAATTGCAAAAAAAAAAAAAAAAGTTGGGTATTTGCTGCTGACCGCACTGTATTCAACGCCACAGTGTGTGGTGCATATGTGCAACTTTGTAAACTGCATTCTCGAGCAAGAACGGCGCTTGGGACTTCGATTTGACAGCCCCGATCAAGTTGGCATGCATGCGCTCACTCGCTGCCCTCACTTTGCCGTAATTTCCTTTACTCGAAATATTTGTAATAGTACGCTTCTTTTGGAAAGGAAGTCCGCGAACCAGGTCGACGCCGTAGACCTCCGAAACCTGAGCTTTGGTCGTTCCAATCACCGTAATTATAGTTGCGGCTTAACCTCTTCTGCCACCGTAAAAGTTGCCTGATTTTATAAGGCGCTGCAGCCTTCGCTGAAAGAGACAGGGTGGTAGGCTACGATTAATTGCGCGTGTTCTTGCGAATCCTCGTAGTTGCAGAATATTTTAATTGCGACGTTTTGCTTGTAGCGTTTTTTTTTTTTTTTTCTTTCGCCAATAGAATGAGTCGAGTCAACGACTCCATGCACATGCGCAAGTTGAATATGAACTGGGGAATGCAGCACGCCGAACATATTCTGTCTAGAGTGTACTCTAATTCTCTCAAACATTTGTTTTCAGTAATGGTGCTACTCCTGATAGTTTTTTTTTTTTTTTTTCCCCTTTTGTGTCCTCAGAACAATCGTACGCGAATGTGCACCTTGACTGAAGGGGATAATCTGAGCACTCGAGCGAGAAAACTACGGAACTACGTACACTCTAGGAAGTGCGACCAATCCACTATATATCTGGATCACAGGCGCGGTAAGAAGAGACAAGCAATAACTAATCAGCGCCTCCAAAGGATGCGCTGACTTATGTAATCGATGCTGTTCGCCATGTTCACCATCCATGTACCCGATGAACCAGAGAAACAATGCCAGAACAGGTACTGCGCCTCCAACTACACAAGCCCATAGAATAAAGCACCAACTTTGACAAGCGAGGCAAAGTATGCCACGTTTTTGATTCGTTACTTTGTTTTACTTTGGTTTCCCACTCTCGTAAGGGATCGAGGAACTGGCTCGAAGGCAAATGCGGCAAACGAAGGAAAATCAACCGCTTTTAACAAAAGCACGGCGGCAGCGTTCACTGTTTGCCTCTTTTATCTGCTGCTCAAAAAAATAAAAATTGATTCATGTAAAAAAAAAAAAAAAAATTCATTAGTGCCTTCTCTGCTCACTAGGCGAACCCTTCGCCAATATGGCGGCGCCCAGGTACCATGTGTTTGTTGGAGCTGAAACTGGGCTTTTAAAAGGTAAAATGAGCTCACACGATTGTCCTTTGTTTCATTTAGAGCTAGACTATTTACCATAGAGACTTAATTATTTGAGATAACTTGGGGAGGATAAGGAAGTGGCTCTTAATATTTGTGAAATGTCGCACATGTCATGATTTCCAGGCGTCAACACAGAGAAGCGCGTATTCGCGAACCTGAACAGCCTGCAAGAGGTCAGCAAAAACAATGAAATCACGTGTCTTCGCTGGAAAGATTCCTCCGAATCTGAGGCAAGTTGATTTTATTGCTGCCTGTCAAGCTTGTCCATTGTCAGTGCCAAGCGCGTAACTTTCTTTATTCTACGGCTTTGGTATCGGTTAGGGAAATGCGCAGCACGTTTAATCGATCGCCGGCCTTTAATCGATTAAGTTATCGGTTAATGAGTTGCTGTGATCGTCGTGTATAACACCTGTTGCTATGCTGTAGCAATGTACTCGGATTACGGTATTTTAGTACGCTGTATTATCTCGAAACAACTATGTTGTTGCTTACTGTCATACTTGCGGTTTTTATTGCTGCATTATTTACACTTTTTTTTTTTTTCCTTTTGGGCCCACTGTTCGTAAACGTTCCTCTCGTCCATCGCCTTCTTTGTAACCATGCTGGAATCTCGCTTTATTGATTGATCTATACGCGCTACTAACCATCTTATCGTTCACTTTAGATTTACGCCGGCTTACGATCCCAAACCGTGAAGACGTACTGCCCAAACAGCGGCGTTTGCAAGGACGTGTTCGAAGTCAAAGGAGGGGAAGGCCCAATCAAAGGACTAGGCGTCGTTAACTCGTAAGTGGCCATGTCATTTCTTTCACATATTTGTTTTAATGTATCATTTGCTCCAGTGTACATTGGACTCTTTTTCATTCTCACCAACCACGATTCTAGAAACCTGGTCACCTGCGTGAGTTCGGGTCTTCTGAGGGTGTGGGCCCAGGATGGAAGCACTCAGGTATGCTTTGATGCCGGGCCAGGCTTGGTCATTCAGTTGGTTTCGTGCCAACCATTGAGTTTCATACTGAGAACACTAGGGAAAAATCTGGCGCCAGTGTCTGCGTGCGATGCCAGTTTGGCACTTGAGCTGGCATGGGTAGCAAAGTGGTTTGTCTAGTGACACAATTGACCGGTCATTTAGAGTGCTAAGCAGTGCTACACAGATCGTGTAAGACGGAGACAGCAACCATGCTTTAATGTGAGCATAAGCAGTTTTGTTTTATTGGCAGTTGCTTATTCACTGAAGGTACATAATCGTGGACTGCATAAGCACTGGTGTGCTTGAGTGCACTCCACTTTCAAAAGCAATAATGAAGACAGGTTATCGCCTACTATACTATTCTAGTAGCATAGCTTCATAGCCATCTTTCACGACTTCCATACAATTGAAAAAGCACTCTGAAATGACTGGACAAATATAAATGTTACCCTTTTTTGTCTTCAAGCAACCTTCTGGTTTCTATATAATGATGTGATGTGTAATTGCAAATTTGATCTATCAGAATGGTCAGCTTCATTTATGCTCTCATTTCTGCCACCATACTGTTCTCAGATTATTATAAATAAAGAAACTGTTTCGAACATAAATAATATTTACCCGTTACTGCTGAAATGTCACCTTGATCTAGTGACATCATGCTCGAGTGTGTCGACATATGCGTTCAAACTTATGTAGCAAAATTAAGTAGTTGTCAATGTAAAACATTCCTCTGATCTTGAAGGATGTGCGACTAGTGCGTAACATTTCTCAACTGCAGGGAGCAATAAAGCAAGCTGCAGTGTGCTCTCTCATTGAAGTCATGTTGATCGTAGAAAAAATCAAAACCCATGGTTCCCAGACTTCTAGCCGTATACATGCGTATTATTGCTACTATCTTAGCATTGTAACATAGATGCAGGTTGAAGCTGCAGGGCTGACAGTGTCACCGTGTGGCACTACATTCACCTAAAGTACGCCAAGAAGCTTTGCTGCAGTGATAGACTGTGTCAGCGTGAAGGTATTGACAGTGATGTAACCTTCATGAAGGTATTTCTAGATTTTTTTTTTCACCACAAACAGCTATGCAACACGAGCTTTTGTAGTTGCCACGTGAAACGAACAGATATAAAGCCAGGGAAAGCATAGGGGAAATTAACTGTACTTCTTAGTTGAAATGTAGAAATATTGAGGAAAAGAAAAATGATAGTGGGCAAAAAAGCTGACTTGCTGTAGGTTAGAGTTAAACCCACATCTTCCAAATTACGTGTGTGTTGCTCTGCATTGAGCTACCGTGGCAGCTTTTTCCCACTTTTTTAAAGAAACCTGGTGTCATGGGAAACCCACCATTCTTTCTTTTAATGGGTAGGAGATGTCCCCTGGCCCGATGCTTGGCTGCTTGAGGGGATTCTCATCTTGAAAGAGGGCGATATGGAGATTGCCAGGTGTAGTCTCTGGGTGCCGCTTGTCCAACCATAGGCGGCCTTCTTGTAAAGCATCCTCCACGGCTGTGGGAGGCAGACCAAAGCTGCCGCCGGGTACTCACCGATAAAATAGGTACAAGGCGTGCTCCTGGCCTGGTGCTCGGCCGTGATGACTCTTCAAAGCTTGGAAAGGGGTGTGTCTTGTATCTCGCCAACATGAGGGCATCCCCACCTAAGTAGTTGCTTTGAGATGCCACATGGAAAATTGCCACCATGGGTGCGGCTACAGCCGAGTTGGGCAGTCAACCATGAGGCCACGACTGCAGTCATATTTTGCATTGTTACAGTATGAGACTTAATGTTAGGTTGGATTACGTGATGCATACCTACATCTTTCTTTCACATGTGACACACTAATTTTTGGATGCGAATGCAAACGAAAGCAGTCCTTTAGCCTTTGTAACATGGCCTGCTATATATGAAACAGAGCATAGAAGCTGTGCTTTTTGATTACTTTTTGAACGAGTGCTTCCAACTTGACTTGCAGGCAGAAACGGAGGTTGGTGCAGACGTGTATCGAATGCGACAGCACCCTCGGAAAGAGGGAATCGTGGCCACAGGAGGCAAGGAAAATGAGCTCAAGTTGTGGGACCTGGAAAACCTGCAGGAACCCGTCTTCACGGCAAAAAATGTGAGTATACTTGGCTTGACGTGACCGAGTCATAGTGTAAAGTTTTGAATGCTGTGAGCTATGTTGACCTTTTCTCTTGTTTAATTATTTTTCTTGATCTTATCTTTCCTTTTTTCCAACAGGTCAAGAATGATTTCCTTGATCTCAGAGTACCAGTCTGGGTTACAGACATGGGCTTTATGAATGATTCTGAGAAAATCATTGCCATTACAGGTCACCACCAGGTATGCCTTCTATCTATCCTTTATGCTTTACTATGAGGGAAAAAACAAAAAGCATATCAATTTAAGTTTTAGGCTGACAGTCTTGTTGCATGTTTACATCGTTGATGCTGTTAATGTTTTAAAAATGTCATCCATCCTTCTTGAGTGGAGTTGGACAGATTCCTCTGTGGCCATGTTCAAAATTGAATTGCGCGCTTTAACATCTCGAAACTGCACAGTAGGTTATGAGGGAGGACACTGTAAGGTTTTGGAATTATTTTGACCTCCTGGGACTTCTTTAACGTGCTCCTAAATCTAAGTGCATGAGCATTTTTGCATTTGAACCCCAACTAAGTGAGGCTTCCACGGCCACAGAACAAACCCCTCAAGCTCAGGAGAAGAATGCCTTAGCCATTGAGCTGTCAAGACGTGCGGCCATGTAATGTTTCGGCTGTGGACATATTGCCAATATGATTTTGAGTATGCTTAAGACTATTTGGCCCACCCCCTCTTGCTTAGACTGATTTGGTGTTCGTTTTTTTTCCCCCTGGGCTATATCTTTAAGGTTCGTGTTTATGATCCAAGCTCACGGCAGCGGCGGCCTGTCGTGGACTTTGAGTTTGACGAGTATCCCCTGACGTGCCTGTCTCTGACGCCAAGACCAGAGTGAGTGCTTTGCAAACAAGAGAATTGCTTCTGTTATTCTGGCTAATGGTGCGTTTCAGCTGTGCTAACGATGAGAGGGGGGCGTCCTTTTGCAAATCCTCAGTGTTCAAGTAAACATGAGCAGACAACAGACGTCGTTTAGCATTGATACCATTGCTCCAGTGCTGTGGGGTTCCTGCTCATCGATAAGAGAGTGTTTAGGACAGCCCCTTGATTTGGTTGTTTTATTGCTGAGTAAAAGCGGCGTTAAATACAACCTCATCTTCTAACTCGCACACCACACCTGCGGCGCATTTTGTGGGAGCACACTGCAGAAACTTTCAGCACCATAATGCTAGCAAATAAGACATGAAAAGCCTACCCTGTCATAAATAACATGTGTTTCTTTTAGTTCGAACAGACAGACAAACAAACAAGAAATCGCATGGAGCAGATAGTTTGAGAGCAATTCAGCCTGTTCGGGTGGATTACTGGAAGAGGCAGACATTATTTGTGTGACAAATTGCAATGTTCAGTTGGCTAATTAAGAAGATTCAGTGATCAACGTTTTAGCTGTTCAATTTAGGGCACCCTTCTCAATTGTGCAATTAAAGCCGAGCAGTAGTGAAGCCATGCTTGTTTAGCAGAAATCTGAGGATTAACACTGCTTTTGAGATATCTGTCCCTAAAATGTCATAAAAAATGCATTGGCTTTACAGCCAAGATCATCCTGAGCCGCTTGGTGCTTGCTTTTGGCAAGCTATTAGCTGAAATGCTGATGTATTTCGTAGCAAATCTAAGACCGAAAATCCCGAAAGGGGTGCTGTACTTGCGATTTCTGCTATGCAAACATGATTTCACTACCACTTGACTTCACTTAGCTAAAAAGAAAAGAAAAAAGTTAGTTTTTGTGCCTGATGTGACTCATAATGAGGTGTGACCGTACCAGTTGTACAACTTACTTGACCATAGTATTTAAATTCTGGAACAGAAATGATTTGCATCTTGCTCCATTGCAAGATTTAGTTTTGCGGCTTGTTGTATATACTGTCATACATCTGTATTATGCGCTGACACTGTACGGGTTGACGAGGCTAGTCAAGCGGTGGTTAGCGCTGCCCCTTTCTCGTCATCCTCGGTTTCTTCCCTGAAACTGAAATAAAGAACTGAATTCCATCATCATGCAGGCAAGTAGTGGTTGGGAACAGCCATGGCCGTGTCGGTCTGCTGGACATCCGCCGCAAGGGCATGGTGCACGTGTACAAGGGAGTGGCCGGAAGCATCCGCGCCGTCTGCTGCCACCCTAGCCTGCCACTCGTGGCGAGCTGCGGCCTTGACCGTTTTGTCCGAGTCCATGACCTCCACTCCCGCTTGCTCATCACCAAGGTAAGCACTAGTCTCTCCGGCATCTCTTACTAGTCACTGTGGCACCGTGCAGGTGCACTAGCAGTCTAGCTTAGAACATGAGCAGGTCACTGTGAATGAGAGTGAACCTTTGCACATTTTTGATACCGCCCAGTGTATGCGAGGTAAGCATGATTTGTGCTTTTGAGCCAGAACAGGTATCGTAGGCTGTAGCAAGTTTAGCGATTTGCAGAGTAACATAATTGTCGAGAGTATGTAAAAAGGCATTCTAGGAGCACTTAAAAGGGGTTTTGCCTTTACTCTGGCCTCGTTTTTCTTTAAAACTTTCAATGATGCTTAGATACCATCCTTGCTGCAGGCCTTCGTCCCGACTCTACGTTTAAAAAAATATCTAATTGAATTTGTGCAGATAATAGAGCCTTAAACATCATGAACGTGGCCATTTTTTTTGTGTCTTTTATGATAACCACTTTTATTTTCTCAGGCCTTTAAAATGTGTGCACATTGATTTTGCACATGATTTTATAGCTGCCCAGACTTGCGAGCAGCCATTTCGTATTTATTTTGTGTGCTATTAGTAGGAAATGGTGTACAGTGATAAATGGCCCACGCCTGCAATGACATCATTCCATTAAGGAAGGTGTGGAGGAGGAGGCAAGTACCTAAGTACATAAGCAGAGGAAGTTTGTCAGCGGGTCACAAAATCTAATGGCAACCAATATCAGAAGTATACATACTTGCAAGAAGTGTCCAGGCAATTTTGGCTACTTCCTTTGCCAACTAAACCCATCATATGAAACTTATTAGGACTGAAAATTTGGCATATTGATAACAATTCATATTCAACAGCACCACTTAAGACAGGGACAGGCAAAAGAACACAGGACATATGCTTCTTGTAGGTCATGAAGAAGGACAAGGATGCCGGGCATCATGTTTTGTGTTCTTTAGCTTCTTCATGTCTTGAGAGGTGCTGTTGAAGAGGGACCATCACATGAAGTATCGCTATCTGAAGAAGGGGAGCAATTGCTCCACTAAAGTGCAACTTTTCAAATGAGTTGCACGCAGTGTGCTCGGAGAATATAAAAGCTAGGTGCGCACAAAGTGCTTCACTATCTACGGCTTATAACTAGAGCATGGGTTGTCAAGATGGGTTCCGTGGAATCCTGGGGTTCCGCAGGCCCCTGCTTGGGGTTCCGCGAGCCACTGATAAATTTTCCGTGGTCCCGCGCTCGCCAGGGAAGGTGCTGATAGCATGCGCACTGGCGCAGACGTCGGAGGAATAAAAAAATAAATGCACGGAGCACCACAAATGTGCACTGCAAAAGAGCAAAAACGGCGCTAGCGTCCAAAAACGAAGCGGCGCAGTCTGTATCGCCATGGTCTTCAGCGGACATCGCACGCAATACATGACTGACAGCAACACCGGAATGCTTTGTGCTTATTTGTGCCCTCAAAGCCCTTATTGTTGCATTAATCGCCGCGCGTAACACCGCGTTGGCGGCTAGCCGCGTGCTTCCATAAGTGCATAGTCGCCATCTGTGATCGCGTCGATAGCCACCACAGTTTCGTCCGCAGCGGTTGCGGCAAACAGTAGTTTCGTTTTGTCTCGGTGCGCGTGTCGGCTGCGTGCCTTCATAACTGCATAGTCGCCATCCATGATCGCGTCGATAGCGACTGCGGATTCGTCCATACTTGTTGCAGCAAATGGTAGTTTCATTTTGACTTGGTGCGTGCGTCGGCCGCCTGCCTTCTGAACCGCAAGGTCGCCGTTCATGATCGCGTCGATAACGGCCGCAGTTTCGTCAGCAGCGGTTGCGGCAAGCAGTAGTTGCTCTTTGACTCAGTGCAAAAATGTCAAAGATTAAGAGCACCGCGGCTACATCGTGATGGACGGACGATTTGTTGGCGACCAGCTCCCTAGCGAAAAAATAACCGGATGTGTGCACGGTAGTGAAAAGCGTGTCTGCAGATGAAGACGCGCGCTGCGAAGGATGTTGCGAGGCCGTCGCCGCTGCTAGCCCCCCCTTAATCAGTCATGAGATGACAAGAATTTCAGCTTGCTCACTACTTTTGTGCAAAGTAGAAACAAGATTTGCTGATGCATTCAGTAAATAAAGGTTGTCGGGATATGGGGGGATGCCAACGGCCCTCTGCCTCGGTACACCGAGCCCCGCGGTTGGCGCATGCCTGCGCATCAACCGCGGTCCGGTACAAGCCCGAGGAAACAATAGACGACAACCACGTGTACACCCGGAAAGCATTTATTACGACTGCAACTAACACTTCGAGCAGGCCAGCTAGCTATAGTTGACATCGCTGAGGGTTCCCTCGAAGAGAATAATACACTAGGTAAAGAAGGGCTTCCGACTTACCAACTGGGGAATACGGGGAGGCCGCGGCGTTTGCCGCGGCAAGAACGTGGTTGACTAACCACGTGCGGGAATACGGGAGCGACGGCGGAGACTTCCGCAATCGCCGCTTGCTGTGGACCAAAGAGACCCGGGCGATATCAGCGGGATCTCACGTGACCCACCCGGTGGCGCTGATAGCGCTTGCGATTCCCGCGCGCCGCCCGCGGAAGGAAAGTTTCCCCTCTCCCAACTCTCCCTGGCACGCATGCGCTTGACGCGACGTTCGCTGCCCGTGCGGCGGTTATGGGACCCGAGGATTCCCACAAGGTGTGTTGACGAAGTAAGCATTCATTAATTTTTTTCTTGATACTCTGGACAATTCGGCATTAGTTTAATTAGGACATTTTAATTCGGTTAATTGGAGGGGGGATGGGGGGTTCCTTGGCGCTTCATGGAGCTCAGCAGGGTTCCCCAGAACGAACATGCTTGAGAATTCCTGAACTAGAGATTACAAGCAAGGCTCACAGAGAGGGTGCGGTTGAACTCGGTGTTAGAGAACATTCTCCTCAATGGCGTGAAGCAGACAGCACACAGAGAACGGGAGACACACAAGGTGCTTGCGTGTGTTCTGTTCTCTTTGTGTCTGTCCCATTCTCTGTGTTGACTGCTTCGCGCCACTGAAGAATATGCACACCAACTTTCTCAGCAGCGAGTTATCTTGAGGTGCAAGAGAAGCCTGCATGCTTCTCGCTTTGTGTGTGTGCATTACAAGTTGTATTTTAACACGGACTTTGTTCAGAACTTGTTTTGCTATCTACATGCAGTGCCAGTGGCAACTGGTTGCTTTGCGGCATTCAGTTATGCACAGATGAAATTAGTGCAACAATCCGGTTTATTACATGGACGACACGTAAACAGACACACAACACAGAAATAAGGACAGACAAGGACAAGCTATTCCGTCTGTCCTTACTTCTGCATATGTGTGTGTGCCTATCATCCATGTAGCAGTGTTTCACGAACTAGTCCAATAAGAAATAGCTTCTAAAACATGTACCTTTTCTCTGCTTTCGTTTAGCTTTATCTGAAGTCTAGACTCAACTGCCTACTCATGCGAACTGACTTCACGGTTGAAGATGAGGAAGAAAACAAAGACAAAGAAGAGGCCACAGCTGATGACGATCTCTGGGAAGAGATGGAGGAAGTCGACGAAGCAGCTGACATTTCAGCGCAAAAGGTCCCCGTGAAGAGAAACTGCAAAGTCGCCGTGGCCAAGAGCAAAAAGAGGAGAAAATCCAATAAACGAGATGGTTAGCTGGAATACTGTGTTGGCAATTCCTTGTAGGTTTTGAGTCTGAAGGCTGCAATGTACTACTCTAATCTTTTCATGAACCATTAAAGTACCAGTACATTTAGATGCCCGTCTTGAGACAGCTCACTGATGAGGCACACAAGACGAGAAAGAAAATTCTTCTAAGGAAGCGAAACACACCTGGTGTGTTCAAAACACATCGCACACCAAAAGTGAAATACACAGGCCATTCTTGAGCAGGCTTCTTTTCCATGACAAAGAATTTTTGCACTGGTCTGATCAGAGATCTACATTTTCCACTGATCGTTTACGATAACTTGTATGTGGTGCATTGTTTTCTCTCGCTCCACTGTCCAGGTATGAATTCATCCGAAAGCTTTCATAACACAAACAAAAAAAGTTTGCAGTATCGCCAAAAAAGCGAAGCACTGATAGAGATAGCAATGTATTAGACAACCACATGAAGTAAGGTTCGTAGTTTTATCGGCCTTAGAAATTGCAGTAAGCTTTCACTTACTAATTTAGCTAAGAAGCGTAGTGTCACGCACGCACAGGCAAACATGGACAGATCTCACTCGATGACTGCGAACACTCGCCGTCACAATGTTGGTGTGATGAAGAATGCTGGCATCAAGTAGCGATAGCTTCGGGCTGCCTCTCGCTTCAACGCATGTCCGACTCTTGAGATTATGTAACTTCCAACACTAGCCATGCGGGAAATGAGTACACGTGAAGCGGCCAGTCATCTTGGATCGTCCAGGCTACAGATCACCTACAATCCACCACCATCTGTCATCTTACCTCGAGGAATTAGTTGAGCTATTTTCAAAATGCCGTGTTTAAATCCCACTTTTTAGTGGGAGGCATTAACTTCATAATTAAGCCACCCAAACAGGCAAGTCTGTCGAAATGTTGCACTTCCGAGTGCTACGTCGATGATTCACGTACACACAGTAAAACTCGCAAAAAAATGAGCGGGACAGCTTCAACAAAGAGAAATTTTAATTTCGCATTTTTTTTCTAATATGTACACTGCTTAAGCTTTTCTATGTGCTCTGCTTAACAGCTCTTGTCTCTGAACCTTTAAAATTGTTTTCCGTTTTTTCTGCCGATGGAAATGGTTGCACCTGTGGCTTCAGGTGGGCTTCTCTGGATGACGGCTCCTTCGCCTGCTCAGATGACGTGTCCGATTCGAAATAATTGATGCCAAGTACTTTGCAGCCAGGTATGGCGTCCTCCAGCATCAAGCCAACCAGCTTGAGGTTTTTGATATGAGACAGGTGGCCCAGTGTTATGGTCTTCAACTTCCTGTGAGCAATGGCAGAATGCGCCAAGAGAGCCCCCAAGGTGACTCACAATGGTGATTCACATCGAGCCGTGTGACAGGCAAACACAAAAAGCCACTGTATGTGACTGTTTTCGAGTATACGCTGTTATGCAAAAAGACAACTTTGAAAACTGGAGAGGAACACACACTATACAGCAGACACAGTTTCTGTCCAGTTTTGAAGTTGTCCCTTTGCAACCCTACTTACTTGATGTGAAGCCCTGACTATATTAACATATCATGTAGGTATTACTTCACTGAATCAATAACACGAAGCAGGCATCTTAAATGGGTTTTCTGTACTGCTGGCATAAACAAGAGCATTTGTTTTCCTATTGGAACCTGTTGTTTCAAGGCACTCAATTATACAGACATGTTCTCACAATCCTCTCCATGGCCGAAAAATCGTTCAGCAACTTTTCTGCGAAAATCATCGTTACAGAAATTTTTCTGTAACGAAGAAAGTTACCCGACGCTTGTAAAACAGAACACTTTAAAGGAGCACTGATAAATATTTTCGGAGTTTTATAAACTCTACCACAAACTTCTTGCATGTAAAAGGGTGGCATTTAGCAAGTATATCAAGGTTGAGACACACTTCTAACATATTTCAATTCGATACTCGATACTGAAGCAGGTCTCGAAATGCCGGACAAGGTGTCGCCAACATTATTGTGAAATCATGACGAACAGCATTGTAACAGTGTTGCATGCGTTTCCTCTGGCTATGCTAGCATATGGCAGCTGCAGCGATCGCGGCATGTGTGCAAGTGTGTCGTTCGGTGTAGAATGAAGTCATGACACGTCCACCTACAGGTTACCAAAACTGGTTTGCTCAGAAAAGCATTACAACAAGTCATTTAGGCTTCTCTGGTGCTTTGCCAGTACTTTAAGACTTCAGAGGGCTTGGACTTTCAAAAAGAATGACAAGTAAAAAATTTCACATCGGATGCAGCTCAACAATGCGACGAATCTGCAGCTCAGCATTCTTCATGCAGTTTTAATAAAACCGACTTCTACGGAAAGTTCCCAGGACGTGGTGCCTTACCTCAGCCTGTAGAGAACAGCCAAGCCATGCTCAGTGATCTGGGGGCACCCAGATATGTCCAGATGTTCTAAGGTCTCCTTGAACTGGCTCAGTCTGTCCAGAAACCAGTCGTCAACGTTTGGATTTCCAGCCAGCCGGAGAGCCTTCAAACCCTCGAGACACACTGGGGACAAGGAAAAAAATAAAATGAATGCAATAGTTTTGAAACAAGTAGGAAGTATACAATGCATTTAATACTAATTGCAGGCTGTGATTCTGTGCTTTAGATGGGAAAGAAAAGCGAGTGGTGAAAAAAAAAAAAAAGAAAAAAAAGTTTTTCTCAGTAACATGCACATTTTTCAATGCTTACTAATATTTCTGACAATGGTACAATTCTTCTTCTGATGCTCAACGTTGGGGACACAGAACAATTAGTGATGACCAACATAGTAAATGCATGTAAAAGGGAAAACTGTCACCCAGTTGACAGCAGCAGGTAGCTGCAAAGGACACCCATTCAACTATATACTGGGTGTTACAGCAAACACTTTCAAAAATTTTTAAAGGTTGCCTGTGGCGGATAGCACAATTCTAGTTTATGAGCTGGCCTACTCAAAGAGGCGGACATTACTTGCACAAAAAATTCAAATGCATAATCGACAAATTAACAAAAAATTCCTAATTAAGTTTTTACCTAATTACCTTATTGCCCACACTGCAATTTACAAATTATAGCCGTGGAGTTTCGCAAGGCGCGGATCCACTTGGAACGAATTCTCAGGATGACACCAGTTTCGAGATGATAATTCCCGAACTTTCCGGAAAAACGTATTGGCATTCCAGTTACTTTCTTAACAACAAGACGTCGTTTTATGCATTGAAGCACAAAAGTAACTGGAACGTCTATGCATTTCTCCGCAAAGTTTGAGAATTATTATGTCGAAACTGCTGTCATCCTGAGAATTTGTTCCAAGTGGATCCGCCTTGCGAACTTTGCGGCTAGAATTTGTAAATGCAATGTGGGCTATTAGGTAATAAATTAAAAACTCAATTTAGTCAATTTTTGTTAATTTGTTGATTATGCATTTCAATTTTTTGTGCAAGTAATGTCTGCCTCTTCGAGTAGACCAGCTCATGAACTAGTACTCCGCTATCTGCCACAGCTATCTGCCACTTTAAAATTTTTTTAAAAGTGTTCGCTGAAACACACCGGTATATACATACACTTGCCCTCATGCACATACCAATCCACAAACAGAAAGGCATCGGTACCGAGTTCGATCCACGGAAGGATGAACATTTATTCAACTTTCTGAGAAACCCATCTGGGCTTCCTTCGTAGCTTTGTGCTAGAGTCGAGTGGACGACAGTTTTATTTTGAAAATTCCTCTACATTACAGCGGGCTTCTGTAGAACTGTAGAATTTACCACATATTGTGAAAGCACATTACACATTCAAGTAACTCTTATTCCTACTGAAACGTTCTGTGACCCGCTGAAACGCTCCAATAATTACATGTCTTTCATACGATTCTCATGAAAAGTACACTAAATCTACGTAGAATGCATATAGATTCCGTAGGAATATACAAAAAGCATATGAAAAATACGTTGAATTAATGGAATAGCATACGAAACGTTTCAGTAGAGATTTTAAAGAAGTGTTATTAATTTCTTATCAGCCGTCCTACCCAGTGGCTGATCATGGTGATAGGCGGGATGCAACTCGGTGGTCGGGAACAATGAAAATATAGAACTGTTCCAAAATAGGGCTCCTCATAAGCTACAAGCACGTTTTGTTCCAACATGATGGCATTTGAATCTGATAACTGTTGTTACGACAAGAGTTGAACCAAACAGGTTGTTGTAGGAAGTTAGCGCCGTGTGCCGTCTCACAGGGCCTTCTGTGTTGTGCCCGCACTACCACAAATTAGGATCCCAACTAGCCCACATAGCCACTCGTGTCGAATCTGTACTTCACTTTGTTTAGAAATGAGAAAACATTCAATATTTGGAGGTTGTCCTCGAATATTTTTCTTTGATTCAGAAACTTCTTCATTCGAACACCCCCCCGTTGCAAACACACAGCGGCGCACCAATATGATTTGATGCCAGCGAGTACAGCGGGGTGAAACGTGCTACGTCCTCTATGCGGTGACATCTCGACACTCACTAAGATTGTCCAAGCCCTCGTAATAGAGCTCGGCGTTTGCGGCATCGATGGCTTCGACGACCCAGCCCGGCTCGTACTTCACGGGAAGGCCCGTTTCATCATCCTTCTGCTTCTTGAACCACTCGTCGTTACCGTGGAACTTGACAAGTGCTCCTCGGAAGATGAGGAACGATGCAGCTGCTAGATCGGCGCCCAGGATACCGTGGCGCTCTGCAAAGAATCTGATTGGGCATCACAGAAATGTGTCAGGAACCCACAGGTTCCATTGCACCGGGGGCAGCGGTTGTCCCAAGCATTTAAGAGGAAGCTTTATCTTGGGGGGGCTCCTATCTAAATATGTGGGGAAAGGAGAAATAGCTTTTTCTTTCCAGCAACCACTGCACCAAATTTGATGTGGTTTGCTGCATTTAAAAGAAACATCATAAATCTAGCGACTGTTGGTAGCGAAATTTTTGATTTAGGCCATAAATTTTAAAAAATAGTGGAAAATCGCAAATTTTCAGAATACGGAACTATCAAGTTTACAACTTGGCAATGAGAAACAATATCACAACTCCGCAAATTGCACCTAACAGTACATCTAAAGCTGACAAAATTGACGTATTATACATGGCTCTTGAATGGACCACTAATATGCGAGTAGGACTTTAGCAAAACCCAGGTAAACAGTGTAACAAATTTATGCAAGATATAAATTGATACATCAAGTTTGTCCGCTTTGGATGCTCTAATGAATGCAGTTTACATAACTGTGATATCTTCTCTTGGTGCAGAGGTACGAGTTTGCAAACTTCGTGCTTCTATTTTTTTCCACCTAACCAATTTTTATTGTTTTAAAGATTCAGGCCTAAAATCAAAATGTCGCTTCCAACAGTCACTAGAATTTCACTTTCTCTCTCTAATGCAAAAAGTTTCATTGAAATCGGCCTATTGGTTATCTCAGAAAAGTTCTTCTGCGTTTTACATGTATTTGAATAGGCGGCATTAGAGTTGGACCCAAGCTAAAGCTTCCTCTTAATGTCACTGCCTCTGAAAATACACGCAGCATACACAGAGAACTGCACTATACAAGTACTTACTCCTTACTTAACTGCAGCAACTTAGCTCTCTTGAGTCTGCAGTTCAGAAGATGAGTTACAGCCATATCAGGGGCTTCAAGTGTTCTAATTTGTCTTCAATTAATTTTGTCCTTTGTCATTAACTTGGACACAAGCGAGGTGCTGTTATTGGCCACTCGGTGTGATGGGTGACAAGGAAAGTTTAGGATAAAAGCACGGAGCAAATTTGTATGTACCATTAATCTTGTGATTTCTGCAGCACTCGCGACAAGAACGGAGACAACAGAAAAGGAAGTGCAGAGGATGTAGTTGGGACTCGGCGCTTGTCCGGCGTGCTTTCTTATCCGTTATCCCCGTTTCTTTTCGTGAGCACTGCGGAAATCAC
Organism: Dermacentor silvarum; assembly: GCF_013339745.2. Classification (NCBI taxonomy): domain Eukaryota; kingdom Metazoa; phylum Arthropoda; class Arachnida; order Ixodida; family Ixodidae; genus Dermacentor; species Dermacentor silvarum. Next base: position 25,837,624 of record NC_051160.1, on the reverse strand, counting down.
GAGATGGATAAGAAAATAAGAATGGAAAATGAAATGAAAACATTATAAATAATGAGCCAACGTGCACATTTCGGTTAGTGCAGCGAAGGTGCAGAAGAATTCTTTTGTGGGCTAGTTGGCACATCGCTCTCGAGTGCGAGAATTGCAGCACAAATGAATGGGACACGAAAAAAACTACGCCTGTAATAACAATAGTGGTGGCTTCGAGGTAAGGAACTACGTCTACGTTGCTTTCGCGTTCTTTGCTTGTCCCGTCCGTTTGCATTGCAATTCTCATACTCAAGAACAGCAAGGATAGGCGACCTAGCGGTGTTCAGACCTCAACCTCACAGAGAGAGACGAAGTGCGCAAATGCTAGAAATTCTGTGAGTGAGGTCAACAATGTTTACCCCAACCTACGTGTGAATTTGTGGTTGAGTGAAGCCAATACTTGTTAAGGTTGAGTTTTGAGGTCAAGTTGTTTCATAGCTGCTTAGGTGCATATGTAATCCTTGCAAACCAATGAACTGGTGGTGTCTAGGTAGTAGACTTTCTTCTGATGCACACATTTTTGTACAATTGTCTACATTTTGGCATAGTTACTTAAGCCATAAGATGACTTGACATGGCACGTTGTGCAGCCGAAACCCTTACTCAAGAAAAAAATATTCACAATGCGTCACACATAATGCAGTTTCATGGCTTCGTGGTACCTGTGTCAGAGGCATAGGAATACGTTTACATAGGAACAGTGTACCCAACCTCAGACTCGCAAAATGAGGTTGTGCTAGGAGGCTCGACCTCATGCTCAAGAATGAGGTCGGGAGAGAACGAAGTCATCAAATCGCATTGGAGGTTGAGGCGATGTTGAGCTCTGTGAGGTTGTTTGCCCACCTTTGTAGCATGACTCTCTTTAAGCCACACATTGCAGTTTGCCCACTAAACTAGTAATGTAAATATCGGGACCACTTGCACTAGAAGCTTTACTGAAGTTATAGCCCAACAGCATTAAACGGTGAGAAAGTAACAGCACTCCTGGCTTTCCCCTGTCATTACAGGTGATACGCGCTTCAGTAGAACCCGTTTTTGGCCGAGTAGGTTAAACAACATCATGAGACGGACACACACACACATACACACGGACGCTTGTCGTATTTTTCTTGCGTGTGTCCATTTTTTTTTTTTTTCGAATTGGATCCCTTTAATTCCAAATGTTCAGGCCAGTGACCTTCCGAACTCCTGGGTTTGGGATCGAAAACAAAAAAGTAACGCTAATTCAGGACCACCGCATCTCGACGACAAGTTCAGCGTACGCACTTTTGGCCAGACAGACGCCGCATCTTTTCTCGATACAGCTTGCGCTCGAAGGCAGATTCCCGCGTGAAGTAGGCCGGCATCTTTTGCAAGGAGGCCGCGAAATCGATGCTCAATCCCTTGAAGAGCGAGCCCGCCTTCTCGAGCACGTTGGGCGCCGAGTCGATGGCCACGTAGTCGTCACTCGGGTTGCCGAGCGTCGGTTTCTTCTTACGCTCCCACTCAACGTCTCCGCCGCGGCTGCTGAGGCAGCGATTGCTTCGTAGCGACATGATCCCGCGGTTCGCTTCGACAGCGGAGGTCGCCAGCACGCTGGGAAGGCGTCGCAGCATTGTCGGACACGCGCCTGTGTCGACCAGGAAAGATGAGCTCCACCGAAATCTACACAGCTCCACACCGTAACGCAGCCGTAACGTGGCGGTCCAGTTTCTCGAAATAAACCGGTCGAATGGTGCGTCGACGACGCCAAACGACTAGCCGCGGGGCCGCTTTGACCAGAGTTTTACTCGTAATAACCACCAGTACCGGCGTGAACGAAACAGGGAACACTTTTTTGCGAGGAAGCGCGACTAGAAGGACATCCACCGGTAAATTAACCGTAGGAACAGTTTCATGTCACAACAACACACGACTCAAGTCGCGGTTCACACACGGCTCATAGCATGGTCGTAGAATAAAGACCAACTCAATGCAATTTTCCTGTGCACAGGAAAATTTACACGCCGAGGGCAGGCGTATGCGGACGTCGAAATAGCGGTGGGTGCCGGCGTAGCCGGCCCAGGCCGGTCGTCAAGCCGATGTTTGACTTTATCTTAAAAATAAAAATGCAAATTGTAAACGTTGCAAAATAACTTTATAATAGCGTAAACAATTGTGAGCGTTAATAAAAATTAAGAATGAAGAGAACACAAAGCATATTTATTAAACACGTGTAGCTAGCGGTTTTAGACTTTGAGTGCAAAGTTTTGAGCAAAATTATAAATTTTATTTTTCACTAATAAAGTGATATATATAATCAGCAAAATTGTTTACGAGATAAAATAGGGCCTATTGCTGACATAGCGTGTTTCTCGCGGGCGTCGACGCAACTGCTGCGAGATGCCAACTTCTGCGTCGTTGCGATAAGCTCGAAGAAATTGTTTAAATTCCATTCGACTACGCCTTCGTGTTTCGACGTAAAGCGCAGTGCTGTCATCGAAAAGAGTTGTAAAAGCGTCCAATCCCCAAGAGACACGAGTTGTAACACCAGCCGTCACCCCGGAGCGTCGAATGTTTTTCTTGTGTTTTGTTCATCTCTGGCCATCTAGCGTAGCGGAGTGAAAGCTGCCAGCAGACGTAAAAATCATGTAATTTTGGAGGTCCGCAAGCATCGCACAAACTGAACGGCAAAATGCGGGCGTTCCTATTAACTCTCGGTAGTGTAGTGCTAACTACTGCAGTTATCGGCAATGCTTATTACCAGAAGAAACAGTTCTATCCCTCTGTGGTCTATTTAACCAAGTCAAATCCCAGCATGGCGGTGAGTTCTGTTGATCTACGTAAGCCTTTGCTCGAATGTTTTCGCTTAGCTGTCTGTGACTTGGAAAAGTCAACAGGTTGGCACGCGAGGAAAAAAATAATAATTAAAAAAGTGTTGCTTCGATTTCGTGTGTTAGGTTACTTGTAGCGGCGTCTTGAGGACTTGACTAGCCTGCGTGTTAGCTTGTCCGCGGTTATTTTTGCCAGCTGTTCGTGCATGGTTAACGAGTTGTTTATGGAGACGTATTTGACGCGACAAGCGTTCTGACGGTACGCGGGCACACTTAGAATCACGCTCGAAATATTGCAGCTGTTTGGCTGCGCGGTATAATGTGTGGCGATGTTCCCTCGAGCATTTTGAGAAGCGAACCATCGAGCTGATCGTCGCGTTGCAGCCGTCAGTGTAGTTTTGGAAGAGACAAATAGGTCAGCTGTTGACCGGTGCAGCAACGTCCGCATAGGTGCTTCTTAGTTTTATTGGTCGAATGAAGAAAAAAAGCTCCTCCACGGGAAACCTGTTGCTGGCGAAGAGGAGGAGCACAGCCCCTGCGATGAAGTGTCGTCCGTGTCACAAAAAGAAAAGAAAAAAAAAAAAAAAAAAAAACCTTCAATATGATCGGTCAAACTTGGTTACGTGCACAAGTGAGCATTTTCGGTTTAGGTGTTTTAATGAACGGCCATCGTTTTTCTGCCCCAGTCGCTATGAAGAGGTGTGTCGCATAACGTGCAGACGTACGTCATCACAGCGTCTGATTGCCTTGAACGAAACTCTCGTGTGGCTTGAATAAAGCTCTCGGCCACACCACCTTGCCTTTGGATTGCCTTAACTGCACTGCGAAGTAATAGCGAGATTATGTATCATAAGCAGCGACATATCACCGAGTTGCCACTTATGACGTCAATTGCGGCACACGTTTTTTTTTCATTTTTTTTATTGGGGAGGAATTGGGTGGAAGGCATGCGACTGTCAGGACAGGGTAATTGCATTACCCTCCCATTGCAAAAAAAAAAAAAAAAAAAAAAAAAAAGTAATGCGTGACGGTCAGCCGGACTGTGAAGTCCTGCCTTCAGTAACTTTATTTAACCTAAAACAGGCGTTCACTTTCTGTGAGTGGGTGTTGCCGTACTGACGTGTGTATCATGTAATACAGCCAGGGAGCTTGCACATTATAATCCGGTCTATAATGCAGGAACTCGGTGCCATAATTATATGTTACCACTACAAGTGCAGACCACTTCTAATGAAGGCCTGCAAAGTGTGAAAACGTGGTCACCATTACTGGGTGTCATTACTTGGTCTGATGACCACAATATGTTCCTGAAAAGAACACGCAAGCACGCACACTTTTATCAGATCAAATTGCGGGGTTTAATGCTTCAAAGCAAGATGCCGTAGTGACAGATTCTTGACTAATTTTGACCACCTGGAGGTTCTTTTAACTAAGCACCTAAATCCAAGTACACGTCTTTTTGCATTCTGCCCCTGTTAGAATGCGGCAGCTAGGAATTGAACCCGTCACCTTGTGCTTGGCTGCAGAATGGCACACACCGTCATCCTCGTCTCCTTCGTGCACTGCGAGCTTTCGCAACCATGGTTGTCATGGGAAACTTGGAAAGTGAAGACCACGCAAAGTGCTGACCACGAATACTTGTACATTTAGGCAGGAATGGAAAACTTTTTTCCCACGACCTTGCCAGGCTGCAATTTCGGGACACGCCTTCCGAGACATCGCGGTCCTCGTTTCTGTAGAAGAACTCTGGTTTGAGTGAGTTGGTCAGACACGCTAGAACAAGGAATAAGGTGTGAAAAAATGTGGACTAAGAAATGCGCGGTAGCAGGCACTCGTATTCTCACCTTGTGCTCCTATGGCCCTGTGTTTTCACGCTATATGACTTGTTTTAGCTGGCTCCCGTGGCTATTGGCAAAGACATATAATCCAGCAGTGAAGGAAAACTGCAGAGTGGAAACTTAATTGGGAACAGTAATAAAACATTGGGTATAGTGTTTGACCCTTAAGTTCCCTGTAGGAACATTTTAAAGTGCCTCTAATGCCGTGGTATTGTATGTTTGTACTCAGTTTTGTGGGGCCACCAACAGCAGTATTGCTTCAAAGCACTGAAAAAGCATGTTTTGGTTTCTTGCGATTCTACTTTGTGCTGTTAGTGGCTTTTGAGACTGCTGCATTTCGTGCGATGTCCTCATTGTAAATAATTTCGCACTAAAAGTGGAAATGCTACAAATGAATTTAGAGGAGTATGTCCATGTTATTTATTTGATCCTCAGTATTCTCATTTGATGTAGTTTAACTTCACATTTTTGACATGTTTCACTCTGACATTTTTGGGGGTAACGAAAATCATGTCTGTCACATATTAACCAGACTAAAGGAATATCTGGACTTGCTTCAGTGGAAAATAGAAATTGAGACAAATTTTGCACGATTCATCCAGTTGGTTCAATTGAGTTGACAGCAGAGCTGTGGACTGTCTAAAATTGTGCACTGCATGCTTTCAAAACCATCTCCGATTATTCGGTCCCCTAGTGTCATAGTGGAGTTCTCTATTATATTTGATTTGCTGGTTGATTTCCTCAGAAATGTTTTTTACAAGGACAAGAATTTGATCATTGTATACAACATCTAATGATAATCACATCATTACTTTGATTTATTCTTGTACAGGGTCAATGCAAAAGTGGTTATTGCTAATGGTGGCCTAGGCAGAATTTTTTTTGGTGGAGGGGCTTCAATTACTTGACTGAGGACAAAGAGGGAGGGGAAGGGGGGCTGGGCAAGCTGCATACTAACGCAGAAATTTTGAGGGGGGAGTGTGCTCGGCGGGGCACCCCTGGCTATGTCATTGTTTCTAAGGCAGGTCATCATTCTATGCAATTTATTTTTACATGTAACTTCATTATGAATGAACCGCACTGTATACAGGGTGTTATTTCCATAGACTATACAGAATTTAAAAAGAATCACCTGTGGCAGGTGGCATAATTGTAGTCCTTGAGCTGGATTACTCGAAGCAGCAGACATTGTACTCGCACGAGAAATTGAAAAGCATAATTGACCAAACAAAATTTCTCTCATCTATTTAATTAATTGCTTTATGGTATGTATTGCAATTCACAAATTGTAGCAGGTTAGCTTGTAAGGCATATCCAATTGGAAGGAATTCTGAGGATCACACGGGTTTCTAGATATGTGCTGTGAAACTTGCAGTAAAAATGCACTATTGTTCCACTTACTATTTTAACCAAACAATATTTTGTGCATTGAAGCACAAAAGTAACTGGAATGCCAATGTCTTTCGTCACACGCTTTGGGAATGAATATCTTGAACTCGAGGTCATCCCAAAAATTTGTTCCAAGTGAATATGCTTTGCGAGGCCACTGGCTGGAAATAGTAAATTGCAGTATGTGCCGTAAAGTAATTAAGCTAATTATCAAAATTTAAAAATTAGTTGATTGTGAATTTTGATTTCTCGTGCAAGTAATGTCCACCTCTTTGAGTAATCCAGCTCAAAAGTAGGGATAGCTTGGATGGCACGTATACTTGGACGCGATTGTTGGCTGTAAATTTAGGTGCGATTAATTTTTGCTTTTAGTTCTTGTGAAAGGCGAAATCTTCAATTTCGTGTTGGATAATGTGTTTGGGAAACCCTTTTGAAGTAAGGACTGTGTCAGCATGTAGGCTGTTACTTTTTCCTAATACTTATTCCTGTTTGCGTCCCTTGCAGATCATTTACCTCCAAGCATTTGTGTTCGTGATTCTCATGGGAAAGTTAATGCGAAAAGTTTTCTTTGGACAGCTGCGAGCAGCTGAAATGGAGGCAAGTGTGGAATCCCTCCAGCTATCGCTATTGCGAGCTAGAGCTGCGTGGTGATGTTGTTACTTGAGCGAGTTCCACATTTTGCCTTCCAGCACCTCATTGAGAGGTCGTGGTATGCCGTCACCGAGACGTGCTTGGCCTTCACCGTGTTCAGAGATGACTTCAGCCCCAAATTCGTGGCACTATTTACACTCCTGCTCTTCCTTAAGTGTTTCCACTGGCTGGCTGAGGACAGAGTCGATTACGTAAGCTATCGTCCACCTCTCAATTAACTCGTTAATCTCGTTGTAAAGCACTGTCATGAAGAGATAAACCCCCTAAAAAAGGTTGTCCTGTGTCTGAGCCCGAGTGATGTACTCTGCTTCCAGATGGAGCGAAGTCCTGTCATATCCTATCTCTTCCATGTAAGGGTCATTGGTAAGTATGAGATAAAATATCTCTGCGTTATAGCTGCTGGTGCTTAGTCGAGTCACGTAAAATTTGATTAAGTCTTGGCTAGGGCAGTGTGGCCTTCTGCAGTGGTAAAGATAGGCCCAACACTCATCTGTGCAACTCTTCTTGTCCTCCCCCTGTTCTGTGACAGCATTGCTCTTGCTTCTGGGGTTCCTGGACTATGCATTTGTCGCCCATGCGTACCATACTACTCTCACCAAAGGGGCGTCTGTGCAGGTCGTCTTTGGCTTTGAGGTAAGTACTGGTTCTGTATGCGGTGGTAGAATCGTTTATAGCTGTTTGCTGTGGCTATGGAGTCATTTGCTGTTTTGTGCAGCTGCATATCTTGGAATGTGCTTCATAGCTGTTTGTTAGAAGTTCGGCTCATTTCAGGAATTCAAGTAATATGTGAGGAATGTTATTAGCATTATTGTTTGCTAATGGCCAATCAAGGTGGTCTGTTCGTAATGCTCTGTAGTTCTGAGCTTTCATTTAGAGTGGAATGACAGTTGCTTTCACTTGTTCTAGTTCTTGTTTTAAAGTGACAACTAGTGCCGGTGCTTCATGCTCTTGATGTGTCCATCAATATGCCATACCAAAAAGATCATCATGCCTTCTTGACAACAACAAAATCAATGTTGCCAAAAAGAAAGTGCTATTTAGGTTCAGGTGCGACCCCACTGAGGGTCATCATTGTGGTGATCATCCTAGTCCCGATAGCTACCACTGTGTTAAGTACACTTAAGGATTGCCGTTAATGTCCTTCGAATAGTTTTATTATCCTAGCTGACTAGTCGAGCCAAAGTGTAATAAGCAACAGAGAGTAGCAGTGAAGGTAATGTTACCGAGAAGTTGCATCACTTCGGACTCGGATTGCATCAGCGATTGCATGGTGCTGCCCTGTTCCCTTTTGCTTTACTTGCAAAACAATCCTTGAACCTTCAAGTGCTAGCTTAGGCCACGTGAGAATTTCGAAGTTGTTAAGGTCATCTGGACCGAGTCCCGACCTTGGTCATTGCTCTTCTGAACTATCAGCTCTGACTTGAAAACTTACCGCCCTCATGATTGTCCAGCCTACTTAGATCTTCCTGTTTTATAACTTCTCATTGATCGTTGCTTCTTCTTGTCTTAGCTGTGGAATTTTTATGGCAGTGTCTGCGTGCCTGCTACAGGCTCAATGTCTGAAAAAGTGTAAATCTCAGAATGCAAGTATTTTCTGCCGTAAGTGTTTCACTTTCTAATATTCTTTGTAGAGGTGACCTGATGGCTTGTGTGTCATTTTGTTTCAGTACGCCATCCTCCTGAGCATAGTGGCCAACATCTACGTCAAGTACTTCCTGCATACGATGGACCTGCACAGTGAAAACCCTGGGAAAACAAAGCTGTTTACCTGCTGTACACAGAGCTCATCATCAGTAAGTCACATCCACCTGTGTTAAAGGTTTTGGGCGAAACAAATGAATTGTACGAGGAAAGTACCGTGTGGCATGTACTCGGGAAGTACAGTGCATGCCCTGTGTACTTTCCTCATCCTTTATCCATCTGTTAGCGCTGCACAAACTGCAACATGAAAAAACTTGTGCCCTATCAGATGCTCTGGCAGACTTCAGCATTTTGTTTAACGTGCACATCAGAGAGTTAATGAATCACTTGTACAAATGATACAAGTCATAGGTTATACTGCTCTACAGTGCACAGAGTATCTTGTTTCAAATAGAACCAGTTTGTATATCATATGCAAGAAATGGTTATGGGAAGTGAAAACAAGGCATTGCGCTGCTGAGCACGAGGTCGCGGCATCGAATCCCGGCTGCGGCGGCCGCATTTCGATGGAGGCGAAATGCAAAAACGCCCGTGTGCTTGCGTTGTAATGCACGTTAAAGAACCCCAGGTGGTCAAAATTAATCCGGAGCCCTCCACTACGGCGTGCCTCATAATCGGAACTGGTTTTGGCACGTAAAACCTCAGAAAGAAGAAGAAAGAAGGGAAGTGAAAACAGATGGCCAAGATTAGCTCTTTCCTTATTGAGGATAAGTGTGAGCCCATCTGATGTCCAATTGTAACTTAATTGTTATTTTTAAAGTCCAAATTACTTTCAGCCAAGCCTTCATTGACGTGTGCAGTTTTCAGATGGAACAGGGAATTGTAGGCGGTAAACATTTCATTGGTGGTTGAACCAACCACTGATAGCAGTGCTGGATGGGACAATCGAAGTTTTGTAGTGAAGTTAAGTGGCAGTTTTTATAATGAAGCCTTTGAATCGCAAGGCTCACAGCTACAACATAATTCCTAGTCGTAACGTTATGTGTTGTATATTTAAGCGAAGACTGATAACGCATTGGCAAGAACTTGAAAAACAGAGCATGTCTTTCATGTTCTTTCTTGTTTCCTGTAGGTTTCATCAAGGTGGCCCTATACTTGACCTTCATGGCAATCATGATCAAGATCCACACATTCCCGCTCTTTGCGATCCGTCCCATGTACCTGAGCATGAGGTAAGAAGTTTGTGTGACATCGTCGGTAAAACTTCTTAGCACTTAGCTGTATTCTCGCTGGAACCACCATGACACGTGTCTTGCTGATTTGAACGGGAGGAGTGATTATTGCACCAGTTTTATACACAATATTAATTGTAATTGAATTCTTGGGGTCTGACAGCAATGTACCATAGCGCTCAGAATGAGCTATAACACGAAAGCCTATGGCAAAAAGCTCGTGCGTTTACCTATATACTGAGCGCGATAGTGCATACATTATTAGATTTCTACATTTCATTGTGAGTGTATAAATTTGTAAGGAATACAACATTTAAATTGCATGCAGATGATTGTGTTCCAGTAAATGGGTACGGAACTCATTACTGTTTTTAATGTTTGCTCATTAGTTGCCATAATAAGTTGACTATAGTTAGAGGGACACTAAAGGCAAATACTAAGTCGACGGGGACTGTTTAAATACCATGCCAGAAATCTCTCAAAACTTGTTTTGTGCAAAAAAAAAAAAAGAAAAACTTAGTTTACGAGAAAATTGCATCTGAAGGACCTGAATAACTTTATGGCAATTCAAATCTCCCACTGCGCCAACCGGGGAGTGGTGACATTGCATATGCCATCACCGCCCTTTGCTGCCGTTGGTAAGTAAAACGGCGCCTGACAGATGGCGCTACGATGCGCCGCTGCAGCTGTTTTTGGTCAAGTGGCGTGGACCGTTCGGGCATCCCGCGACATCACATGGAAGTGGAATTTTCTGCTACATGCAGTTTGTGCGAGTTCTGCGAGCCAGTAAAACAAGCGCAGCACTACGCGATAACGGAACTATTGAAACGCGAAAACGCGGGCGGCGGATGGTTGAGCGAAAACAAAACCGTTTGACCGGCTGCGTCGTTGTCAATGGTGTAATGTCAGTGAGTTATTTTTTTCTAAAAATTAATAGAACTGGTCAAGTAGCATTTTTTTCATCTTGTAGTACAATACAATGATGTTTTAAAACAAGTGGTTTAATACTGGTGACTGAATTTAAATGAGGGGTGCCTTCGTCATGGGGCCAGTACAGTGGAATCTCGATGATACGATCACGGCTAATACGAATTTCCGGAGGATACTAATTTTCCTGTGGTCCCGGCCGAGACCCATTATTTTGCAACGTGCTAGAGAGCGGTTGTTACGAATAGATTTTCGACCCGCGTCGGTTGATACGAATAACCGCCGCCCCACCGACGGTCGCGAAAGAACAGTGCGCAATTGCGCGCTTTCTCCCTTTCTCTTTTGGTGCGGAGGCGCGGACGCGGCACCGGACAGCGCGGAGGCTGCGACTGGGCGCGAAGAGTTTGAAGCGGTGGCGCTTTTGTGCTTTTGCTTTCGTGCTTTTCCCCACGCAGGCGTGGGGAAGCGCGGCCGCCGCAGCGAGCGACGCTTCGTGCGGTCTATCGCTTCAACGGAAACTGAGCGGCGTAAGGCACAGCGCATACAAAGGTCAGAGTCGTGTGGAGATCGCTTTCAAGATACGGTGCGCGCGACAACACCGACAGCCGGCACAGGCGCAAAGTACAAGAATGCATTTGTTGGCAGAGTATAAGCCGCCCCCCCCCCCCCCCCCCTTCCCTCCCGCGCTGCCTTCCCGCTTTGCTCTTTTTGCATGGGAGATTGCATCGCCAGTTACCCTTGCGTCCAGTTGCAAGATAGGCAGCACAGCGTCGCCTACCCACCCTCCCTCCCTCCCTCCCTCCTTCCTTCCCGTACCCCCACGGCCTTTCGCACAATGTCGCATTCGCTCTCCGTGAAGGCGCGCGTCCCCCGCGCGCTTTCACTCGCACATACGGCGCACGGCGAAGATTTTATCGCCCTTGGACTCGTGCTCCACGTCTCATGCTCATCCTCCGCATCGCCCTCGTTTATCTCCTCTCCCATCGGTGGGCGCACCTCGTTGAGAAGCGTGCTCGCTATCGCTCTTGTCGGCGACATTTTGCCGCGGAAACCGCATCTCGCGCGGCTGCACTAGTAAGCGGTATGCGTATACATGGAGTTCTATGGGAGGGTGAACGAGAGTCGGAAAAGGCCGCGTTGTAGCCAGTTCTGCACTATAAACGGTTACGTTTTAAGTGGTCTATACTGTAAATGCTTTGTACGTGCGTGTGCCTGAGCGAGTTCACCTCTGATTTTTTAATTTAGCTAGTTTTAATTGTGTTTCGATGATACGAATTTCGGCTAATACAAATATTTTTCGTTACCCCGTGAGATTCGTATCATTGAGATTCCACTGTACTTGAATGTCCCAGGGGAGTCTCTAATCGTGTCCTGCATTTATCTCAATTTATTGATTACTAAGTTTCTGTTCGTGATAATATTGACGCTTTAGAGATACTGGCGCACTAATCCATCACTGTAGCTTGACTTAGTATTTGCATTTAGTGTCGTCCCTTTAAGAGCAGTGCATACTTTCTAGAGAAAACTTCTTGGCTCTTAACATAATTGCTTCTGTGTGAACTTGCTTAATAATGAGATTGCTCTTATGGAAGATGTCAGTATAAAACTGCTTTCTTTTTACCTATTTGCTAGAAACCTGTAAGGAATTGAAGCACTAGATTTGCATTCCTAAGCAGTTGTATGTGTCTCCAGGGCTTTCAAGAAGGCCTTCAACGATGTCATTATGTCAAGACGAGCGATCCGGAACATGAACACTCTGTAAGTAGTCTCGCATGTCTACACTGCCCATCAACCATTCCCCACTTCTTACTGTGGATGCATGCTTTTACCATAACCATATATTTATTTTTTGCTGACTGCTTCTTAAACGAATTACACCTTTTTTTTTATGCAGAGTAATTTGAGGAACGCTGCAAACATGGTGTTCCTTCCGCAGATGTTCTCCAGAGTGGTAATCCTTGCATAATGCAGATCATTCCAAGTTCCAAGCTCATGTGGGGCTTTTCCCCAGTAGCCATATCCTCCTAACAGTCTCAGACAAATGATAAGTCGAGCTAGGAGATGCTCAACACCAGGAAATCTTTCAGAATTAGTATATTGCTTGTTAGTTGGGTGCAACATACGGATGCACTTATAACTTGTTGTACAGACTTCTCTATCATTACAGTGTTCGTGCCACGAAAATGACATCTTGCAGCATTCACAGACAGCTTTAGAATAGCGTACAGGAACTTACGTCTGTTCAACGCAAGCACTCTGCAGACTGTTGCAGTGTGAGGGACTCGGAAGACGTTTGAATAGACATAACGAAAATGTAGGCAGGCACTGCACCATTTGGTTCCAGATCAAACTTGTCCAAGACCTCACAATCCATGAACAGCAATGTGTCATCTTTGTGCTGATGCACCTCGTCAGGCCTACAGACACTGGTATCACTGAATGATCTCAGCCGTTTGATTGGCTTGCTGTTAATTTTTTGCAATTAAGGTGAGTTGAGAAGCTGAAGCTTAATTTCCCATTTATTGGCGACCAACGATAGCGAGAGTGCAGCCGTCACGACAATTCACTCTGAAGCTGCAGTCACGGGTGCCGCCATGTTTGACATCGTATCTCACCTTACTCTATGCTTATCTAGCTGAATAACACACATTACCATGTCTATAAAGCCATAGGCCATTGTCTTTGCTGGAATACTGGAAAGCTGCCGAATGTTTTCTAAGTTGACAGTGCCTGTGGATTTCCATTTGCAAATAAAATCTTTGACAGAATGTGTCTCGTAGCCTGTTTAACCAAGCTCCTCATCACACGCAGTTGTCATCATTGTTATAAAAAGCACAAAAGGACAAAGACAACAGAAGAACGTACGACGAGTGTCTCTTTGCTTTGCGCTTTTCCTAGCTACGAACTCGCACTAACTAGTGCTCACCTAGTTTGCCATTTTGTCTTGGTCTCATCATCTCCTTTGTGGTATATGCAGCTATCCAGACGCGACGCCCGAGGAGCTGGCCTCGGCCGACAATGTGTGCATCATCTGCCGCGAGGAGATGGTGGGCGGCGGCAACAAGCGCCTGCCCTGCAGTCACATCTTCCACACGGCGTGCTTGCGCTCCTGGTTCCAGCGCCAGCAGACGTGCCCGACGTGCCGCATGGACGTTCTCAGGCAGCCTGCCGCCACCGCCGCGGCAGCTGCCGCCAACAATGGGGTAGCGCCGCCCCCGGCCGCCGGCCAGGCTGCACCCCAGGCCCCGCCCAACATGCCCGGTCAGGCCTTTCCACAGTGTGAGTTGTGGTGTCCTCTGTTTTGTGTGTGATTGTCCAAGAATACCGCCCTGGGTGCTGTCCTCTTCTTTGAGTCAGAATCTCTCGCAGAGATCGCCACACTCCAGATAGCACAAACCTAGTTGTGTGAGGAGGTGAGGAAGTGAGTTTTTCTGTTGGCATAGGTGGTGTACCGTCAACCACAAAAGCTTACGGGATGCAGAATCTGCCAAGAAGCTGAATTCTCGCGAAGCGTGGTCACCCAGCTTCAAATTAAATGTTCCAGCATGTAGTAGCCTTCGCCACCTACTCAGTGATTCGTTAAATTAGAAGTATTATGTCTTAATGGGGCAGTAATTCACATTTGCGGCGGAAACCGCATCCCGTAGACTTTTGCTGTTGACTGTATATGTTGCACTTCCAGCATAACAGAAGCCAATCTCAAAGGCCATGTGATGGTGTACTGCAGGTGTTAGAAGCAGTTGCGGGCATTCGGAAGCCAAGGCTGCTGCATTTTAGTACCGTATTTTCTGGTGTATAAGTCGAGTTTTTTTTTTCTGAATTTTTGGTTGGTGCGTCTTATAGAACGGTGCGACTTATCTCCGTTTTTTTTTCCCGGAAAAACTGCCGTAAAAATCGGATTCAATGGTATGGCCACGTACGCGAGGTATACTGGTTGACTTAATTGCTGCGCGTGTTCTGTGCGCACTATCGAGGTGCTGCGTTCTTCTCGTGATTGAGGTCCCGAGTGCCGTGCGAGGACGAAGCAGCAGCGCAAGCGGCGGCAGGCCGGCCGCGAGTCGACCGACCGCGAAAACATCGCATCTGCAGATTGCTGTCAAGGTATCGCGCGCCGCTGTGCAAACTACGCACTTGCTACCAGAGTATACAAGCCGCCCCCTCCCTCCCTCCCTCCCGCGCTGCCTTCCCGCTTTCCTCCCTTGCGCACGATTCGGTTCACCATCGCACGCTTTCACTCGCACATAAAGCTACATACGGTGTTATCTCCTCTGGACTTTATACGGAACATCGTGGCAACCACGACGGCAAAAATGCGCCTGGAGTGGAAATATATGGCACCCATACGCTTGCACGTGGCCCGCGTTCACGGAGTGAAACGTCACTGTATTTTATTTTAGGTCGCTTACTGAACGAACAGGTGCGTCTTATACACTGGTGCGACTTTTCTACGCTTTTTTTCCCCGAAGAACTGCCGTTTTGAGGGGGGTGCGTCTTATACAAAGGTGCGAGTTATAGTCCGGAAAATATGGTAATATTTGCTAAACTGAATTTTCTGTCATGTTGAAGTGCAGTGTAACTAGCTATTTTTTGTTATGAAGGGTTAACTGCAATTTATCGCGAGAACTGCAGCGTAATAAAACACACGGACGACACAAAGAATCGACCAGGACGAGCGCTCGTCCTGGTCGCTTTTTGTGTCGTCCTGTGTGTTTTATTGCGCTGCAGTTCTCGAAATGTACCAGCACGCCCAACTCGCCACGTTAATACAATTTATCAATCATAATTGAGACATTGTGTGTCATGGCAGCTGATACCATATTTGAATAGTGGCGGCACCAATTCTGTCCAAAGTTTATGCCATTTTCCTAACAATTTTCGTACTAAAAGTGACACTTCAGATGCCTTCAAAACACTCTTCTGTCACTTTAGTTTGACTTAACTGTCCGTTCAAATGCGATCACATTTATTGCAGTCTGATGCATGCTTGGCTGTGGTCATGTCGGTCAGTGTTCCCGACAAGCACAGTCTGACCAGCAGCACTCTGTCTTTGTCACTTCTATCTGTCCTGCATGTGATCCTTGCACTATACTAATCACGAACAAGCTGAACTTTAGGGCTTGTGATTCAAGGACAGGATATAACAGACTAGGAACACAGGCATGCAGATGCAACTAATGCAGATTACAGCAGCTTGTTGCAGAGGTGGTAGAAGCAATAATATGCTGGACGTTTAAAAGTCAACGTAGCACGCTAGCAAACATGAAAAAGGTCTTTATTGTTAATTGTGTGACATTGTTGAGAATATATGTTTTTCTGAGAGGTACCACACTACTCATGAACCAGCCTGACAGCTTCGATTGTTACTCTATAAGTCAGCTCCTTGTGCGCTTAAGGGAAGCTGGCTTGCTGCGCGCCACAATGGCTTGTTGGCTGAGGTGTTCTTGTGCGGAGCGTAAGGTCGTGGGTACGATTACTGGCCACAGCAGCTTCATGGTGATGACAGATGAGGGCAAAATGTGAAAATGCTTGTGTACTTAAATTTAGATACACATTAATGAACCCCAGGTGGCCAAAGTTAATCCATAGAATCCTCCACTACGGCCTCCCTCATAACCAACCGTGCAGTTTTGGGATGGTAAACCCCACAGTTTAGTTTGTCCTGCACTGCTTTAGTATCTGGCTCCTCCTTTCAGGCAAGTCACTTGACAAATTCTTCTGGTATATCTCAGCGTGGCCTTGTTCCATAACTCAATTTTCTCACCTTGTTGTACAGCACAAGATGTGGGAGCTAATTGGCACTTAATGCTTCTGGTATCTCACCCTCTTCATGCAGGGCCTCCCGGGATGGCGGGTTTCCCACTGTTCCCACCATTTCAGCAGCTGCAGCAGCACTTCATACAGCACCAGCAGCAGCATCAGCAGCAACAGCAGCAGCAGCCTCAGCAACAACAACAGCAACAACAAAGGGGCGCGCCACCTGCCGGTACGCCAGCTCCACGTTGTTGCAATTTGTTGGAGTGCAGCAGGAGCTAGTCAAGTGTGTAACTAGGCATCACTGCTAGGCATGTAATTGATGTCGAGCTCTCTGTTCAGCCAGGCCATCTAACACGAAAATACTTCGTTCTAAGCCTGTGACTCAAGCCTGAGGCAGAGAATGAGAAAATGCATGTTTGTGCAAAATAATGTGTAGGTGCAGTGACCATGCAGTTTTATCCCTCGGAATTGACTTGCTCAAACCTGCTACATAGGGCACTGTGCTCAGAAGCGCTCGGGACACTTGTGCCTTGTGAAACCTGCCGGCTGCTGCTCTGGCGAGTGGGCTTCACTCTTGTCGCTCGCATTGCTGTGCAGCAGGGGAGCCCAGTCCGTCTGCCAGTACTTCTGACCAGCAGCAGCAGCAGCCGAGTGCAGCCGAGGCTGGCGGAGCAGCAGGGGTGGCAGCTGGAACAGCTTTCTTCCTGCCTCCCTTTTTCCCATTGTGTACGTATTCAGCCCTCCCCCCTCCTTTTCTTGTTGCCTACAAGAGCGAGCAATTAGCCGGCCCAAGTGGAAGCTGTCACACTGGCTTACCTGCATTGCACGATTGCCTTGGAGTGGCAGCGCAACTACACCCCATTTCATACTTATCGGGCTACGCTGCGGAATCTATGCTAGTAGTGCACTCATATAAGACTCTGCTATGTTGCTAAATAACTACTTGATCTGTTAAAACTACAACTTGTGGACTTCAGTTTACGCCAGCATGAGTTTCATTTTGGGCATGTTTGTGTTTCTAGTATGCGAGATATATACTATGTTTTGGTTGTGAGCTCAAGGGAGTAAGCTGTGGCTGCTGCTTCCAGGAGGGAGCATGCCACTTCCGATGCTCTGAATGTAATAGTATGTAATATTTTGCAACATAAATGTAAGAGGCTTAACTCTTTCCCTACTGTGGTGACAGTAGACGTTTTTTGTAGGTTACGCCAGATATCTTTTTCCGAAGGAACTAGTGCACTCAATATGTTATGTAATATACTTAAACAAAAAGCAGAATGAATGCACTTTTCACACATAAGTTGTATTAACGAGGTGTGTGTCATAAATAAGATATAAATTGCCAGAATCAAGATTGTACGATAAAATTGGAACAATGTTTGTAACGACATGCCTGTATCTACTAAGAAAACATGTAAGAAATTATGAGCTACACAAAATGTATTGTCGTCTAATAGGCACTATCTCAAAAAAAAAAAAAAAAAATGTTTCCTTGAACGGGTATTCCACTACAAAAATTTCACTGCAAGCACTACAATTGGGCGTGCTGGGCTGCGATCACCGATGTTCCAGGCTGGTTCGTGTCATCGTCGCTCTCGGAGTCAAAATCCTACGAAAAGGTAGCATCCTCAGACTCTCTGCTTGATCCAGCAATAACATAAGCCGCAGACACACCGGAATCGCGAGATCTACGATCATTCAAAGCGCGCGTGCAGCTTGTGGAGGCAGGCCATATTTGCTTTTACTTTGATGATCGCGAAACTTTGGAGCGCATTCAAAACTCGGCACTTGGTGGGAAAAAAGCAAACTGCTTAGAAAACAAAAATATAGTTCCCCTCCTTCACGTTCGATAGTGCAGTGTGTCCATGAGTGGCACGGAAGGTCTTGAAAGCGGCATTTAAAACCATCGATACCGGGCTAACAATGCCAAGGGGCATGGTAGGGAAAGAGTTGATGTTACATAAATTGTGTGACCGTTACCTACATCCGTGTTCTATTCGTAACTTCTTTCCTATTATATTTAATGTGTATAAGTGGAGGACAATGCATTGACTGTAATAAACAGTCACTTTGACAGTGTACATTGCACCAAATTTGGGGCAATTGCACTTTGCAGAAAGCTAGGTTGACACTTTTCTCGGTGTCTACTGTGAGAGTATTGTGCGTTGGGTGCCGAGGAAAGGAAAACATGGTTGAGGGCCAGCACATTATTAGGTTCGGCGTGATGAGATTGTTAAACATTGGCAGTCGTAATAAGAGTGACTATCTGGGCTAGTTGATTCACGTGGTGGGAATTCACTCTCTTAGTGGAATGATCGAAGTCACGAATATGGACAGAAAGGACAGAACAAGTGCTAGTGCAGTCAAATCTTAATATAATGAATTTGAATGTAACGAATTAGCTGGCGTAACAAAGTAAATTTGGAATGTTTTTTTGCCGATATCAGTAGAGTGTGATGAATATAGTAGACTTCCATTGATTCAACTTTGGCCAATTCAATCCCAACCGAAGGCCTAGGCAGCACCCGTACTTATGGGCAAAATATTTTATTTCCACCAGTAACATTGGCCCTCGCTGATTAATTTGAACTTGACTGGTCAGTTAGAACTCGTCTGACCCAAATGGTGATCCTAATAGTGACCCCAATGGCTGCGTTGTCTTGGCAGCGCAAGAGGACTGCGAATGTGCCGAAGACACCTTACCTCTCGCCAGGAAAGCTTATTTTCCGCTTATCTTAGAAAGGTTTTCAGGTGAAAATGGCAGTCATGTATTTCTACATTAGCAATGTATTTGGACATTCTCTCTGCTTCTTTATTTAAATTTGACGTGCCAGATCATTTGGTAAATATTTGCAGGACCTGTCAAGGTCAAATCAATGGAAATTGACTGTACACGTTTATAACAATTGTTGGATACAATGAAAATATTTTGTGTCGGTTGCAACTTCTTCAATTGAGCTTTCACTGTAACTGTAGCTCTCTGGTAAAGGCCTTTGCAACACCCCGCTCTTACCACTTGCGTTTCTTTGCTAATGACATGTCCTCGTGCTTTTGTTGGGTGCAGTGCTGCCACCGCCACCTCCGGTTCCCCCCGAAGGTCTGGAGGCCCTGTCTGCCGAGGAACTGAGCTCCATGGAGGGGCAGGAGCGTGAGCAGATAGCGGCACGCATCCGCTGCCTGCGCAACATCCAGACGCTGCTCGATGCAGCCTGTGCTGCAGCTGCAGCAGTACAGTTCTGTCGTGGCCAGGTGAGAACCGTGCAGCTCCCGGCTTTGGCGTCACTCTAAACGTTTTACTCAGTCTCCCCAACACCGTGCAGTCTGTGGTGAATGCCATGGGTCGCATCAGCCAACCTAAAGAAAGGCCCCCTTCGCTTAAGGCCCCCTTCGCTTAAGGCCCCCTTCGCTTAAGGCCACCTGAACAGAAGCATCGTGGAAGTATTACAGTAGCACACAATAAGCGAGCTTCCTCCTCCTTCCTTCACTGAAATGTTACTGCTAGCTCTCGTCACTGATTGTGTGACATGAGCCCTGTAGCCTGTGCTGAACAGTACGTAATTGGTGAGACCGGGGAGTACCCGAGTACGCAAGGTATTTGAGAACGTGATAGCAGCGTTTACATGAATGCTACAGAAGCGTGTCGTATTAACTTTCAAGCGTATCGCATCTTATGTAAACAAGGTAATTGGGTCGGAAGGCGTATGCATAAAATGCACCAAGCAGGGGTAGTTTGAGATGGAGAATGTGCATTTCAGTGGCCCATCTATACAGACACATATTGTATCCGGAATTCTGGGAACGCATTCGCTGCAGCATGACATCCGGCGGACCAACCGGTGGTTGCCGCACTTCAGGACACCAAAACAAAAATTGCTGCTTACGGAGAAGGCCGCACGCGATTTCCTCTCACACGTGAGTACATTACGCGAGTACACTGCGCGTTGAAACAGCGTCTTCTTCATCAATAATAAGTGAGACTACCACAGATGAGTTGCTTGATTCGCCATGTTAGCACTGTCATGTCGACTTTGAGGAGATAGAATAGAAGCTGTAATGGCCGCGCTTGGCTACCACTGGGCTGGGCAGCATTTGCGGGCATGCTGTAAAATTTTATTGTCCTGATAGAATACAGTAAGTTTCCGCAAAATAAATGTCGCGTAAGTTTGTCTGCGTGCACAAATGAAGGAGAACCTGTTGACACCCGGCAGGTATCTTCAGTACATTGCACAACGCGACAGCAAAAGCATGCTTATTGGAAATGAGCTCTAAATTTCAAATATGACACCAGATTCCATTAGCTGGCTGGACAGGAAAATGGCCATTCATGTAAACGGTGACGGATGAGTAAATGCGATAATGTAAATTAATATGACACGCTCTCTACTGTATCCATGTAAACACTGCTAATGACAACTTCCGAAATAGCATCAATACTTCCGACAAAATTGAATAGATTTGTTCCAAATATTTTACTGTTTCTTTCACTGCTGTACTTCTTGTTTTTTAAGACTGCTAAATAAAACCATCTTCAGACAAAATTTAATACATTTCTTCCGAATATTTTACTTTTTCTTTCACTGCTGTGCTTCTTGTTTTTTAAGACTGCTAAATAAAACCATCTTTAGCATCAATTACTGATTGAGTTCAGTTCCAATAAGGCCTATATACTTGAATCAGATAGCGCATGTTGGTGTTGCGAGTTTTTATCATCATGTGGCTGTTTGTTAGTGTTTCTCTCAGTGATGCCACCATACACATTGGCGTACAGGTTTAGATATTCGAAACTAGTACGCCACAATGAGTGTAATGTGGCCACAGAATTTCGGAATCGGACATTTTTGGGTTGCACAGACGCTGAGGGAGCAAGCAAATTCACTACTTAAGAGTGGCACGTATTGACATCGTGTGCAGAAAGCTTGACAGTTGACTCTGCCGTCACAAGCTGTTCGGCAGTGGGAATAATTGGCTTTTCGAGGCTCTCACTCACCGTGGCCTCTACTTGCTGATAGCATCTGACCAGTGGTAGCGCTTATTTGTCTACATCAGAGACGATAATTGACCACAAACTCTCGTCTCACCTTGAAAACAAAGGATTTCGCAACATTGACGAAGTTGATGATCTCTCAAGTCGGCTGTGGTCGGCATGTAAGGGGACTAGAACGATGTGAGAGTGGAAGCTGATACCATAGAATAAGTGTTTTAGATAGGTGACAAAGGGATTGGTGTGGTCGAAGTTAAGCCCCTAGAGAGATAGAATGAGAATGTTAAATGTTTATGACGATCTCAAGCTGTATCCTCAAATAGCCTGTGTACCCGGTACATTAGAACGTACTTCTTATCAAAAGCATATGAGCACTGCTGTTTGTGCCAAAGTCTTGTAAATCTGTCCTTTAACTAGGCTGGAATATTTTAATCTGTGCCATGATTTTCTTTTTGTGAAAATGTTCTGGTATCTTTTCACTCATAAGCTGTCAATCCAGCACTTGGTTTTGATATTGGGTGCCAAAGTTGCAGTGCTCATGGGGTGAGGCCTTAAAATATCTGGTGTGAAGCATGGTCAATGCGTTAGCTTGTGTCACCGCTTCTGATCACAGGGAAACAACGGTCGGGCAGCAGTCAACGCAGCAGCAGCGGCCATCATCAAGCACAGCTGCTGGCGCGCCCTCTGCAGAGAGTGCATCTGCCTCGGAACCAACCCCTATAGATCTGTCTGCATCAGGTATTGCTTTTCTTTTTTAACAGCGAAGCTGTTTAAGCTATCCATAGAACCGTGCTCATCGACCGAAAAAACATGGCTGAGCGAGGAGTCACATGGGTTGCCTCTCTCCGTGCCGTGCACATGTTGCCTTGACATGGAACGTTCAGGAGAGGGAAGGAGAGCGTGCGCTGCAGCGCACGCTGTGCTCGGGAGAGAGAAAGAGAAAATGAGAGCGAGACAAAGAGAGGCACCAATGAGGCAATGCGCAGAGCTGCTGCCGACGCCATTCGCGTTTCCCCGTTTCCCTGCATTCGTGCCAAACGCGCGCATTGTCCGTGACTGCAGCAGGCGCCTCTGGCAGCGGCTCACATGGTTTAATGAAAGACAGCAAAACTAAATACTCCCCAGAAAACCAAACCGACAATAATGAACTTAAGGGGGACGCGGTTCTCAAAATAGCAAAAAATTGTAGAAAATGTCAATTTTCGGAAATCCCAATTTCAAAGTCTTCATAGTCCAAAGTATGCTCTGATAAAATATTATAGCTGAATTCCATCAACAAGTGCTAAAAAACAATAATTTAGAAGCGCGGGCAGACGAAAAGACGCCCAAATTCGGAAATTTTGGCCGACTTCAAGCCGCTGTAGCTCTGCGCGACAACCGATCAACGCCATCTTGATCTTGTTACAAAGCTGCTTCCCAGTGTTTGAATTTGGCGCGCTTCAAGCCAACCTACGCCTCGTGGAGCCGCTGCAGTCAGCGCCTTTTGAAAAGTGGTGAGGAGGACGCTCATTGGGGAGAGCGTGCGCGACATCACCGCGTGGTGAAGCACAGCCCTCCGATTGGTCATGACGTGCGCCTCCTCTCCCGGCCTCCACCACGCAGGCTGCGCAGCCAGGCCTCGCAGTTCAAAGCATCTGCTATTGCTCGCTCCGCCATCCTAGACACGCATTTCCCTTTGTTTTCGCGAGCTTTTTCTCGTCGCCGTGAGTTTACCCGCATTAGTTCTTGGTCGCTGTACCTGCGTTGCAGAATTTGTTTTGTTTCACATGCTTCAATGGCCCGCGATGCCCATTTGAAAGTAAGCACGCGGAAAGCGTGCAGCAAAAAGAGACGCGCTTGGAACAAGAACATCGCATCAGGGAAAATCGCAACTTCGGAAGCGCCGCCGGCTGTTTCTTCTGTGTTCAGTATGGCTGCGCCATGCTCAACAACGTCGACTTCGGTGCCATCGCAAGCTCGTTTGCTGCCGCTTGATGCTGCTGGAGCAAACTCTTGCATGGAGCACATTGACAATGACGTGCCCGAGGCAAGTTCGCGCGCAGAGCGCATGGACCCAGTGTTTTACACCGAGGAGTAGTGTGCAGAACGTGAAGAACGTGCAAAAAACGTGAAATCCTCCTTGGCAGAGATTTCGGCGACTTCGTGGATGTTCAACCTGCTCGATGTCAGCATGGCGAGTGACGACGACAAAGATCGCGGCACGGAGTTCGTCATCGTCGACATGAAGTGATGCAAAAATTTTTGGCTACTGATACGTGTACCAAGCGCGGGACAGTCAGTCTACAGTTCGCTAAGTACAACAAGAGCCAGTACGGCCTGGCAGTAAAGCTGGAGCTCATGTGCTCTGGTTGTGACTTCGTCGAGCGCCACTTTTCGTCACCACGAGTTGACGGCCCATCCGCGATCATGCTCTTTGAGATAAACGTAAGGGCCGTAAAAGGTATCCAGAACATTGGAAAGGGAGTGACTGCGCTTGCGGACTTCTGTGCCACCCTGAACCTCTCCCACCGCGGTCTTCATCATAAAACCTTCAGGGCGCATATGGACACCATGGTGGTAGCTTGCCAAGCAGCTGCTACAGCCACAGAAATGGCAAGTGTAGACGTGGTCAAGACCCTCTACAAGGACTTCCTGAGTCCGGTTGGGAATGTTGACATCATTTTTGACGGCACTGGTATTGTCGTGGCTGCCAGGGGGCACCTGACCCAAGTGATGATGGCTCTGGTGACTGGGCAGTCAACCACAAGTGCCTAAAAAATATAGACTGCAATGCCGGACAGATGAAGGTTGAGGCAGCCCTGATTCTGTTCAGGCACTCTTTAGAAAAGAATGGGCTGCGCTATACAACAATCCTTTCAGATGGCGGCAGCCGCACATTCTATGCTTTGAACGAAGAGGGTGTCTATGGATATATTGACATAGAGAAAAAAGACTGCCTCAACCATGTTCACAAGAAGATGGGGACTGCTCTTCGCGCCTTGCAGGAGAAAAAGAAAGCGCTAGGGAAGTCTCTTGGTGGGAAGGGAAGGCTCACCCAAGACAAGGTCAAGAATATCGCAGCATATTATGGATATGCTCTGAGGAGCCACAAACATGACGTCCCAGCCATGCGGAAGGCAGATGACATCCACAGATGATGCCCCAGACCACAGTCACTGTCCAGAAGGTTCCAGTTCATGGTGCTTTTATAACCATGCACTGGCCAGCCATGAAAAACCACCACCCCACAAAAGTCCACTGCCAGCCTCTGTTCGTACTGCTCTGGAGCCAGTCTTTGCAAGGCTGGTTGACCGTGCCCTCTTGCACCGTTGTGCTGATGGGATGACCCAAAATGCGATTGAGTGCCTGCACTCTGTTGTCTGGAGTCAAAGCTCCAAAAACACACACGAGTCTCTGCTTGCTCTGGAAAGGGATTTTGCAGAAGCAGTCTCACGTTTCATCCAGGGAATGGTAGAAACCAGCCGAGCGATTGCAGGGCAGCTTGGCTACAGCCCTGGGAGCTGCCTCATCCGAAGGAGCCTCGAAAAGGACAAGAGGAGGCTCTGCAAAGCCAACAAAAGGCACACAGGGAGCGAAAAGATCAAGAGGAGGATGGCCAAGAGACACAAGCCCAATGTGAGCCAGGACTACTGTCAAGGACTGCTGTAACGTGGCTAACACTGAAGCAGGGTGCGTACAGGTCCTTGAAATCCTTGAAAACCCTTGAAATTGAAAAGTGCGTTTTCAAGGCCCTTGAAAGTCCTGGAATTTTTTTTCCTTCCTTGAAAATCCTTGAATTTCGTGAGCAATGCACTCTGATATCGACTTTGCGACCTCCTTTCTGTGGTAGATCGGCGTCGATCTGACAAACTCCCCATTTCAGAAACAATACGTCAGCGCGAGCACACATGGTTCTGTTTTGCAGAACTGCAAGTAAAAAGGCTTCACCACGTCAAACCGCGAACGGAGCCGTGCCGCGCTTCGGTGCTGGCTCGGCTGGCAGTGCTTTCCTCCCCCTATCGTTCGTTTCACTCCTCGCCCGTCTTGTCCCACTTTCACTCTTGCGCTCGAGGTGAAGCTATAGTGGAGCAACTTTACGTAACACTGATGCCTTTGGGTGGAATATAAGTACAATAACATTACCTATGCTGACTGTTTTAGAAATGTTTGATGAACCTGCCCATCTAATACTGAGAAGCCTGAGCAGCTGTTGTGAGTGTTCGTTGTGTTAACTTTTAATATTGCGGACTGAAGAAATGATCAAGACGTGTTTTACAAAATTGTAGTATACATCTATTTGTTATAATATAATGGATGTCTAGCAAGACTACACTGAATGGTTTAGAAATGTACGGTAAACTTGCCCAGTTAATACTGGAGAAGTCAGAGTAGCTGTTGGGAGCGCTCATTGTTTTTCGTGAACTTTTTTTTTTGGTATAGTTGTGAACTTGCAAAGTATTCAAGGCTAGACATTATTAACATCGTTGGGATGTACATTTATTTCTTTTTTATTTTAGTGCAATAACCCTGTGCTGAATGTTTTGAACATTTTTGGTGAACTTTACCCAGCCTATACTGGAGAAATCTCAGTCGCTGTTGTAAGCATTCATTTTGTGTTGTGATCTTGAGAAGTTATCAAGGCTAGACATTTTTATTGTAATTGTGATATACATTTATTTAATGTAAGTGCAATAAACCGTCATTTTTGGAAATGTTAGAGTAAAGAAATCCTACTTTGGAGGCCGCTTTGAGTGCTTGAAAAACCTGTGACAGGTCCTGGAAAGTCCTGGAATATCCTTGAATTTTCGCCTTGGAAACCTGTATGAACCCTGTGAAGTGACACACTTCTTTTTTTTGTCACGTGCCTTTGCAGTACGCATGTTTTGGTCATGTCTGACTGAACCAATTTTAATATATCTGGTTTTATTTTGTTCAGCAAGACTCGAGCTTCATTCTAAAGCCTTTTCTTTTTTTAAGGCTCTATAGATAAACTTACAAATGTTCTCAAATCTTTGAACGCTATTTTCTCAGCATTGTTATTTTTGTGAAGTGCCTCTGCCTTATGGAAGTTTTGAGAAAGTTTCCATGAACAGATTTAAACAAACTTGGTATCATTATTTACAGTAACAACTGAACTACAGGCTAAAGCTTTTCTTTTTTTCATAACCTTGATGCAATTGTAATTATTTGATAAGTAAATTAATTACTCAAAGCTAATTCTTACCTTCCAAGATTGAAAATTATTTCTGATCAATGAAACAGCTGTATTGACATTTAATTTTAGCCTGTGGGGCGGACCCTTTAGAAGAACCACATAGTTCTGAAAAGTAACTTTTTGAATTTTAAGTTGCCATAATGAACCGTAAAAGAAATTACCTAATTACAATGTGGGATTTTGTCATAACTTTCTTTCAAAATGAGATATTTTAAATCTGTTTGTAGATTTGAGATATCCATTCAGTGATGCACACGCATGACAATTTTAATCAAGATAGATAATAAACTTTTTTTAAGACCCTCATCCTCCCTTAAGTACATGCCGCTCTACACGTACACACAGTACACGTACATGCCGCTCTAGATCGTACACGCAACTAGCAGCTAGTTATGCTGTTTTTATAACCAGTCTTATAGTCCTTAACACTCCCCACAGTCTTGAGAACTCTAGCCTCTTGGGCTGCGTTGCTGCATGAGTGGAATGTTCTCACGTTTTTGACGTCGACTCTTGTGGATTTCTTGTCCAAGTCGCATCACGTCCAGAGTCATTGCACCCAACGCTCCTGTCGAAATCATTGCCGGTGTATCAGTCTGCCTCGCTTGAACGTCGCCGAGGTCGATGGCCACGCCTCGGAATGCCAGCGTCACAGCTTCCGGAACCGAACACCCATTGTTCCCGTCGCCATTACGGTGCTGGAGAGCCAACCTTTCTTGACCGAAGCCACGCAGACAATGACAGCTCATTGCTGTTTTTCTCTCGGTCACGGCTCGGGTCACGCGCATTGAGCGCTCGTGCTGTTTGGGACACTGCATGCTCTTCATCGTTGTTCTTCTTCTGCGTGTTGTCCCTTTACTCATGACATAGGCCCCCTCTTGAAGAGTTTTTATTGAAAAAAACTGCTTTCTGTTGGCCTTCTCTGTTACGAGCTGGACTCTTCTGCGGTGACTTGCGTACCTATTGTGTACTGATGGCTCACTACTCAGTACCACACTGTCGTGCACATTTCACATTTCAGCACATAAGACACTGCACTCAACTGTTTGCAACGTGTGGAGTTCATTGCCGAGAGCACTATATGTGTGTTCACAAAAGGACTACACACTGTTCAAAGCACTAAATCACTACCGGCCCTTTCATGGTGCTTACAACATCTGCTCATAAAACTACCGTATTTACTCTATTGTAATGCACGGGTTTTCCAGATTTTTGCTACCTGAAGTCAATCCTTGCGTTACAATCGAATACCGAAATTGCAGTCTGAAAAGTGCAATGATGCACCCAATTTTAATCAACAAGTGAAATGTGCGAGTGAAAGCGTGCGAGGAACGTGCACTTTCACGGGGAGCGAACGCATGGCAGAGAGCAAATGCGACGGCCCAGGAGGTCCAGGAGGCCAAGGAAACCCAGGAGGCCCAGGAGGCCAAGGAGGCCAAGGAAACCCAGGAGGCCCAGGAGGCCAAGAAAACCTAGGTGGCCCATGAAGCCCAGAAGTTGCCGGGGGCCCAGAAGTTGCCGGGGGCCCAGAAGTTGCCGGGGGCCCAGGAGGCGTCGGGGGCCCAGGAGGCGTCGGGGGCCCAGGAGGCGCCGGAGGCCCCGGATTCCCCCCCGGACGGCCAGGGCGTTCAGGACGCCAGGAGGCCCCGGGAGGGGAGGCAACGTTTAGCTGCGACACGAAATGCGTATCTTGCGACTGAGTGCAAGGGGAACTGGCGACTCAATCTCCCACGCGAAAGGAGGAAAGCAGGAAGGCAGCGCTGGAGGGTGGGGGTGCGGCTTCTACTCTGCCGCAACTGCGTACTTGTAGTTTGCTCGGCTGCGGGCAGTTGCGCCCACTTTATCTTGAAAGTGATCTCCACACGGCTCTTAACTTTGTATGCGCTGTGCTTTCGTCGCTCGGTTTCTGTTGAAGCATTAGACCGCATGAACCTTCGCTTGCTGCTGATGCCACGCTTGCTCACGCCAGTGTTCGTACAGTGGTCTGCAGTTATTGAGTGTGATCTATTCATGTTCACTTGTGCACGCTGACACCATGCTTGTTAATTCAGTTAGTAAGCGAATGTGTCCAAGTTTATGCAGCCGATAAAAGTACTATCCTTACTCCATATAGCTCTCTACTAATTTGCGATTGCAGTTTATGCTTCGCCTTTCTGGCGAAACCACCACTTTTTCATGTGTCCGGTGGTGTTGCGTTACTTTAGCGGTTCATTTTTTTTTTACTGGGTGCAACAAAAAGTTACCCTTCGCTTTACTTTCGCGGTTTTCTTCTTTTCGTGATGAACGCAATGAAAAGTCACCCCTTGCGTTACAAGCGAGTAAATACGGTATGTACCTCCCTGTACATACTGTATGAAAATATTGTTTCATACGGTATGTATGACCCCGGACCCCGGTGAAAATATTGTTTTGGTTAGTGCTGCTATCATCTGCCTTGTATTTCTGTGTCCGTTACCATGACCCTTCTCCATTAGGACTCTTCTATGTTGTATCAGCAGCATCAACACCGTACTGTATAGTATGGTGTGAATATATAGATCTTAGCCTCCGGGAGGTATCTCACCGAGCTGTTTCACCTGCCCCGACATGCTTTTTGGAGGTACCAAACTTCTCCTTGCTTGTACAGTGTCCGCACCCATGTCGCTTAATACAGTAGCCTTCTTTCCTTCTTCTTTACCTTCTACCACTGGCATATCTCACTCTTTACTCACAACAATGACTGCACTTGCGACCTCTAATGTTTCCTTTTCTTCAGACCTGCGAGCTTCCCGGGTGTCACTAGGGACTATAACTGTTGACACTGCTCGTGGTCTGCGTCTGTATTCCTCAGTTTTGTGTCTGCTCTTGTTACACCATTCAAAATATTTCTGCTCACGTTGGTCATCACGTCACACACTACAATGAATATTGCCTGATGACCGGGACGGTCACAGAGGAAACATCTCTGCTGTGCCCTGCGCCCATCCATTTGGGGTTTCTCTCTCAGCTCGTCTTCCTCTGAAGTGGCAGCATCTTTAACACCCTTTCCTAAATTTCTCAATACCTGCACCTCTACAAGCTGGTCTGTTTGCTCTGCCATCTCCTCCACAGTCAGTAGTTTTCTCTCTTTCAGAAATATGGCCGAACCATTGCTACATCTGGCTAGGAACTGCTCACGCACAGCTTTGTCGTGAACTCCTTCATATGGATTTTTCCGTTTTGGACAGCTCAATCCACCTCCCGAAATAGTTTGTCAGACGGCATGCGAACTGCTTTCCCATTTCTTAATCTTCTGGCTTGCACAGTCTGAACTTTCCCGAAAACCTTCAGCAGTCAACCTGAACCTCTGCAATAAAGTTTTTTTTTTACTTTCTCATAGTCTAACGATTCTTCTGCTGGCATCCAGCCAAACACACTCAGAGCCTCCCCTACTAAACACAGGCTCAGGGCACTGGCCCACTTGCTCTTCTCCCAGCCTTGCGTGACTATGATCCTCTCAAACTGATGCAAATGCACATCCAGGTCATCCCTTCGCTCATCGAAAGGTGCCATTAGTTTCCTGGGGCAAATTTGCCTCGGTCTGGGAGAAGGCGAGTTGGATGACGCCGACCTTGATGTACGAGTGGCTTCACTGGAAACCGCATTCATTTCCGCTAGCTTACTCATTGCCAAGATTTCTTTTTCTCTTTCGTGCTCTTCACGCGCTCGTTCGTGCTGCTTTTCTTTCTCTCTCTGAGCATGCTCGAAAAACGTCATCACTTCCTCCTTTGACATGTGTCAATCTTTAGCTATCGCCGCCAAACATTCCCACTCCATCTCTAGACCACCAAGATCAGTGACAGGGCTGGAATAGAATCCTGGCAGGCTCACCAATGTTGTCACTGATGTCGGGGGCGCGGGTGTTCAAGAGATGGACTTAGAGACGTATGATGGCACAGCACACATTTCACCACATGCACTGTTCACGCTGTTTACGAGTTCATTGTCCCATACACTTTATGTGTATAAACTTGCTCAGTTCACGTTACTTTGCTCCAGAACATCCTTAACTTCAAAACCGGCACCTTATCTCTTTCTTTCTATCCACATTTCTGAAAACTGAAATCTTCTGCATGCCATTTCTAAATGATATTCCTTTTGTATTCTACCAGTTGCACCTGATCCCTTTTTTCTGCCTTTTCCGAAACTCGTACGATTACCTACTTTCATTCTGCTTCCCTCTTTCTCCTGTGCCTACAGATGGCACGTACAGCTTGGAATGGCTCTTGTTGAATTCTGGCTTCCTCATCTTTCTCACTGGTGCTCACATCTTCTCATGCACCTGCGTTTTATTACGCAGTTTTCTTTTCCATCTCCTTTGAATCTTCTTCCTCCCATTACGTGTTGCATGTCTAGGGCGATTCGATAATCTACCGTCTTTTTCATTGCTCTCGGAAGTTGACTGACTCATCACTTCTGATGCCTGGTGATCCCTGAAACAGACTTCATTTACCAACGCCAGGTTGTTGCGAGGTGAAGCTACTTTTTTCTCTACTACAGGGGTGCAACAGCTGCGCCAACTGCGCCATTTCGATACAATTTCGTATTTTTACGCCACGCTGTGCCAAAATGCCCGACCAGTCGCGAAATTTCTCGGTTATGCTAGTTTTAGCGGAAAACAAAGGCCGCATTGGCAACCTGCAGCTTGGACATCGCCATCCAATCCAGTCCGATCCAGTAGCGCAGACAAGATCCAAACACGTGCCGAGACGAGACGTTGGTGTGTTTGGTTGTGGGCGCCGAAAAATATTTTTGGTGCTGGTTGCAGTGCGGTGGGTTGTATATTCAGTAAAATCTCGCGGAGACACGGAGTGCGCGTTGCTTGCAGTAACGAAAGCAGTTTGCCATTGCCGCGTTGACTCAACAAGATCTTCGCCATATCCGTGCACGGGGTCACGATAGTTCTCCTGTAACATCCGCACACCCCCGAGATCCCCGACACCTGCCTCGTGGTTATGTTTTCCTGGCTGTTACATTATTTTTTTCTGCAGTCCTTGGAAAAAACATATCGACGAGGTTATATTGTATGCACAGTAAAGCATACACATAAGCAATTTTGCATCATTATTAAGTTGACATATTCAGTGAATTAGATATCATGATAAGGAGACGATTGGTGGAGCTAGTTTCTACGGGTTCATGTTGAGACTTCAGCACAGCTAACATACAAAGTTGTCACCATGTTCCTTTCTTTGTCTTCAACTGTTAACTGAACTGAATTTTTAGCAATTGGAGAACATTTACTGAATTTCATACATCTTTTTTCAAAAAGAAATTGGGAGCTAGAGGGTTGACTTTCTTTTTTATGTATTGCTGCAGGCTCCAAGGAGAGTGCAGCAGCTGCAGCAGCGGGGCTGAGGCAATCTGACGATGACCCCAATGCGGAGGTGCGCCGGCGACGGCTCCAGCGGTTCTCCCAGGGCGCCATGCCCAACGGAGTTTCTAGTCCAGACGCAGCGACCGAGTCGAATGGCACCAACGACGACAGCAGGCATCCTCACTAGAGGCTTGCCGGCACCATTAAACACTTAGGACAGCAAGAGAAGCGACACATGGCAGCGGCAGCTGCCAACCTCTTCTTTCTCGCCGACCCCAGTCGCGGTCATTTTTTTTATTAGCCTCTTTCCACTCCCAGTTGTCTCGACCCTGTCCACACCAGGACAACTGGAAAGACACCTCCACGCCAATACGACACAAATTTCGTTGTGGTATCGTCTTCGCTGCTTTCAGTGCTCTTCTCTCCTCGGCCCCGACCACGAGTCCCTGCCCCAAATTGGAAGACCATGTCCCGCTTTTCTTTAGTGATGCCGTTAGCAGAGGGGAGAGTGTTCACAGATGTGCCTCGCCTGTATATGTTTGCCGTTTTTTGGGGCGATTGTGAAATGAAGGATTGTCCCAGCCCTTGTTTTGTTACTCGTTTGCTCTTAATCTCTCGTCTTTCTCCTCCTTAAGTGACTCTTGCGCCAGCGGTGGTTATTGATTTGCTTGGACTGCCACGGGCACCTTCCCTCACCTCGACTCTTCCCTCCCTCTGCCCGACTGCAACGGCGCCGAGCAAGAGTGCTGGCAGCGGTGGTGTTCTTATTTATTGTACAGATTGTGTATAAAAAGCTTGACCAAGTAAAAAGGAATTCAGCCCAGGACTGTTAGACATTCCTTTTAAATGAAGAAGCCAGGCAATAAATGCACTCCTTTGACGCAGCGATTTTCAGACATGTCTCTGTTGCCAGAGTGAGGCCCTCCTGGATATAATACAAGGTTTATGCCAGCATGCATGGCCTATGAAAAGCAGGCTTTTCACTGCAGTGTTTCACTAAGGTGTGAAACTTGCAGTCATACTCTGGGGTGGGGGAACGCAGCTGTGCAACTGAGACTTCCTGTAGCAAGTTGAGATGCACAAGCAAGGCATAGCTACTAAACGCCTGCGACACCTCTGTGTTGGCTTCAGCGCGGTTTGTAGTGCCATCTGGCACATGTTTGAACGACTGCTGTTGCCTCCGAGAGTTTAGTTCACCACTTTGCATCTTATTTCCTTGCATGATTAGACATATGACGCACAAAAGGCTTCAGGCAAGGTGACATGACCAAGTGCAGAGCACAACGCAAGTGCAGTGCATCTTTGGATAGGTGAACACTAGGGTCGCATGAAAAAAAGTTCACATGGCAGTATTCCAACTTACAACTGTTATTTATTGGAGAGTTTCACTATTTTGAGCATTAACATGCATGTGCTGGCAGCAGGAAAATTTCAGTAGATAGAAGTAAATTGTAAAAAAAATCTGCAGTTTCACCTGAAGGGCGAAGCATTGACAGCGAATTCGTAAGGTTGCAATTGAACGCCTTGGAATATGTTACAGTCGAATCTCGATAATTCGAACTCGAAGGGGCCCGAAAATTTGTTCGAATTAAAAGAAGTTCGAATTAACGGAAGGACGTA
This sequence comes from Dermacentor silvarum, assembly GCF_013339745.2. Classification (NCBI taxonomy): domain Eukaryota; kingdom Metazoa; phylum Arthropoda; class Arachnida; order Ixodida; family Ixodidae; genus Dermacentor; species Dermacentor silvarum. The sequence goes on along the minus strand of NC_051160.1, from coordinate 25,804,243 downwards.
TTTTTGAAGTATTCGAGCACCATAGCGAGATGAACGAATGGTGCGAGTCGTGAAATTTAGAGGCGCGCAAGCGCATAGCGAGTTGCGCCCACGCCGGCCAACGCTCGGTTCCCGATAACGGCAGAAAACGAAACTTCAGTGAGCGGACAGCGCCGACATGGCGATGGGCGCGCGCGCGCGGAGAGCGTGGAAGGTGAGGGAGGAGTGCGGCAGCAACTCCGCCGCTTCGGTGGCAGTGGCTTCGGTGGCTCCCCTCGCCCTCTTTCTCAACTTCCTCGCAGCTCCCTCACCTTCGACTGTCTCCGTGCGCGCCCGCTGGCACCGCCGGTACAGCCGGTTCGGCGCAGATTAGCCTCCTTGAAGTTTCGTTTTCTGCCGTTATCGGGAAGCGAGCGTTTGCCGGCGTGGGTGCCTAAAGCCCCTTGATGGTGCCGGCGCGATAACATCTCCGGCGCTCTCCGAACGCGCGAGCAACACCGCGAGCGCTCGTTGTTTCATGCGAGAGACAAATAATTTCTTTCTCTATGCGACGATCGTCGATTGAAAACCCGGCACGGACCGGCAGTGGTTCGGTTGTGATGGCTCCGTGACGTCACCCTCGTCGCTCTTGATTGGTTCTTCATCACGCGGCACTTGCCGCAGAAATGGTTCTCAAACCCAATTCGCGCGGCACGCCGCAAAACCCCCGATTACTGCCGCTTTTGCCGCCCGTGGCATGACGCGTTGCCGCGCGTTTTTGCCGCTAGCGTGGCCGTACCCTTAGGCCTCTCCCTGAAGTTTCGTTTTCTGCTGTTATCGGGAAGCGAGCATTTGCTGGCGTGGGCAGTTCGTTGGCCGGACTGGGCCTCCGCCGCTGCATGAAGGGGTCTCTCCCAAGCTTTTGCTCTATGGCGGTGTCTGAGCAGGCGCCGCCGCGTTATTCGGCGCGCTGCTGAGAGCATTGTCGGTCCGCGGTATGTTCGAATTAACCGTCGCAAATGCTTTCGCGTTCGAATTACCGAGCGTTTTCGCCCATTGAAATACACATAACTTTGACGGGACCAGAGCGTCAGTTCGAATTAAGCGTGTTCGAATTAACGAGATTCGACTGTATTAAAATGCGCTGTAAATGCGTTACGAAGATGAGCCTACTACTAAAGTGGAACCTCGTTGGTAAGATACTGCAAAATACGTCCTTCGGGATAATACGTCCCCCCCGATAATACGATTTGGTTGGATGATGCGATTTTCGGATGATACGCTTTATTTACCGGTTTCCGTGAAGATCGTATCAACGAGATTCCACTACTATATACTACTACCACAACCTCTTCCACCTCCGCTTCCTACGACTAAATCAAACATAAAAGTGACCACAGAAATGCAGAAATTCACTTCGCAACAATTTTAGTACAGAACAATACGAAATACCTTTCGTTATTTCGTAAACGCTGACCGTGAGGGGAAACGGTCGAATTCCAGCATCCTTTGTAGGCTAACTCAAACGTGTACCCAGGTGCATTGTTGTACGAAGCCCGAGCTGCAATCGATCACGCTGCAAACAATGTTGCCTATATTAGGACCACTCGCGAACTTCAGAGCGGTCGGCTAGAAGCACGTAATGTGTTCTCATAAAGAGGTTTGGGAACGTTTCCGAAAGCACGGTGAAGGAGCGTTTCAGCGATGTTGCACGCACTGGCCATCACGATCGTCGTCGTTGCAGCTGTGCTTGACAGTGCGAATTCAGGCGAAAAGAAGCAAACAAGCTGAGTTCATATCTGCCACATTTCGTGCGATTGGCTATGGGCAAAGTCCGTCGTCGTCGTTTAAATATGCTGCTTAATTTTGTCGTATTCTATTCCGGAACGGGCTTTTCTTTTTCGGTCACTTCGTTTATACGCGATATCGTACTGTCTCTTTTCCGGTGAAAATAATTAACAGTATGCCTGCTCTTTTGTTCATTTTTAAGTTTTATGGAATTTTAAAAAATCGCCTGGTGGCAGGTAGCATAATTCTTGTCGTTGGGCAGGGTTATTCGAAGAGGCGGACATTAGTAGCCCGAGAAATCGAAACATATTCAAATAATTACCAAAAATTGTCTAATGAACTTCTAAGTTAATTATTTTAGGACACACATTGCAATTTACTTATTGTAGCCGGTGACCTTGCAAGACGCCTCCACTGGAAATGAATCTCCAGGATGACACCAGTTTCGAGATAGTTCCCAAAGTGTGGGACGAAATCCATGGGCGTTCCAGTTACCTTTGTGCTTCAATGTATAAAACAGTATTTTGATAAAAAAGTAAGTGGAACAACAGCGCATTTTTACGGCGAGTTTGATGGCGCATATCTCCAAACTGGTGTCATTCTGAAAATTCATTCCAAGTAGATACGCCTGACAAGCTCGCCGGCTACAATTCGTAAATTGCAAATGTGTCGTAAAGTAATTAACTAAGAAGTTAATTAGGGAATTTTTGGTTCGTTAGTTGAATATGTGTTTCCATTTCTCGTGCGCTACTAATGTACGCCTCTTCGAATAACCCAGCTGAGCGATAACAATTATGCTACGTACCTGCCACAGGCGATTTCTAAAAATTCCGTAAAACTTAAAAATGAACACCCTGCATATACGGCATTGTATGTTAGCAGGACATGGTACCCGTGTGATTATTTCTTTTTTTTTTTCTTGTTAGTAAGTGCCTGTATTTGCGAGAAATGCACCGACAGTGTCAGTGATCATATATGCTCCCATGCGAGTGCTAACGGCGCAAGACCCGACCTTTGTGCCCGGTGGAGCAACCATGAGGGTCGTTCAAACATCGAAGTCCGGACTTCGTAACTTCGAGGCAGCCGGTAGAGACGCAGGAGCGCCTGTGTACGAGTGTTCACCTGGGCCGGTATTTTGTAGCGATGACGTTAAAGTAATAATGCCTTTTCGCGCTTATCGCGCTTTGTCAGTGTTCAGAGCGACGGTCCGCTCGCGTTATCAACGGGATCAGCCGGCCGTGAGCGGTGGATGATAAGACTATTCTAAAATAAGTCATAAGGCATCGCTACGAAATCGCGGCCCTGTTATTTGTACTTGTTTGGACGCCTGTATACCGTGCAGGGATGATTGCTCATCAGCCTCGAGCCAAACTAGTGTGTTGCAGACTGTGCTACCACAGACAGTCAGATGAAAAAAAAAATTATCACCGACGATTAGCATACTCCCTAATACGAAATTTGAGCGCAGCTCTATACGCGTTTTCATTTCGCAATATATTAGTTGGCGCAGACAATCTGTCTCGTGCGGCTTGTTGTAAACGGAGCGAGGTGTGGCGCGACTGCCTCGTAATCTGGAGATCGTGAGAGCCAGATGCGTGGGGCCAGCGCGTAGGTCATGCTAAAGTTCCTAGAATTTCTGCTCTAAAAGAAAGCGATATATATATATATATATATATATATATATATATGGACTTTAGGTGACGCGTGGGCGCGATTAACAGCAGCTGTCGCCGAGACCTCCCAGACGACGCGCGCTACTCTAGCGCCATCTCCGTCGCCGCCGCACTGCGCTCTTTTTTTCACGCTTTCGCCGTACCCTGCTCCACTTTCCGCCTCATGGTTCCGCTGCACCCTCCTCTCCACTTTCCTCCTCGCGCCTCTTCCCTCTCGCCGCTTTTTTTTTCATCTACGGCTGCGCTCCGCGTTCTCTCATCGTTCGCTCGGTTACGAGGTACGACGCCGCCGCCCGCCGCACGAACGGACGCCTAAGAGCTACGCTCTAAAGATATGTTAGGTCTGAATGAGAATATCTTACTGTCCCTATTTACCACCGGCTTTTCTGACCAATTCCTCAGTGGCTAAGCGCCATTGTTTCAGGATAAAGCGAGCAAGCAAGAATGCGCTACAAAGAGAAAGTATCTTTACTGTTTTAGTGCACGAAAGACGCAAACGGAGAGAGAAGAAAGGACAAGTCTTCTCTTCGTTTGCGTCTTTCGTTGCGCTGCTGAGCACGAGATCGCGGGATCGAATCCCGGCTGCGGCGGCCGCATTTCGATAGAGGCGAAATGTTAAAAAAAAAAAAAAAACTACGCCAGTGTGCTTGCGTTGCAGTGCACGTTAAAGAACCCCAGGTGGCCAAAATTAATCCGGAGCCCTCCACTACGGCATGCCTCATAATGAGAACTGGTTTTCGCACGTAAAACCCCAGTAAGAAGAAGAACGTTTGGGTCTTTCGTGCGCTGAAACAGTAGTCAAGATGCAAGTAAACGAACTAGCCCAACTGTCCATTCTGCTAAAGAGAAAGTAGTTAAAGGGACATTTT